>NW_026894345.1:0-144707 GCF_032452875.1 Bos javanicus | reverse complement strand
CACTGGATCACGTGCCTGTCATGCAGTGACCAGGTGACTGAGAGGCGCTGAGATCATGTGACTGCCCATGTAAGATCAGGCAGCTCCCACATGGATCATGCCCAGCAAGAATCAGGCAGCTGAGCAGGCATGAATCCTGCGGCCCAGCTGGCGATTATCAGGCAGCTGAGCAGGCATGAATCCTGCGGCCCAGCTGGCGATTATCAGGCAGCTGAGCAGGCATGAATCCTGCGGCCCAGCTGGCGATTATCAGGCAGCTGAGCAGGCATGAATCCTGCGGCCCAGCTGGCGATTATCAGGCAGCTGAGCAGGCGCTGATCCCGCACCTCAGCAGGCACTGATCACGTGCCTGTCATGCAGTGATCAGGTGACTGAGAGGCGCTGATCATGTGACTGCTCATGTTGATCAGGTAGCTCTCCTGCACGGATCATGCGCCTCAGCAGGCAAGAATCAAGCAGCTGAGCAGGCATGAATCCTGCGGCCCAGCTGGCGATTATCAGGCAGCTGAGCAGGCATGAATCCTGCGGCCCAGCTGGCGATTATCAGGCAGCTGAGCAGGCATGACTGCGGCCCAGCTGATTATCAGGCAGCTGAGCAGGCATGAATCCCGCGGCCCAGCTGGCGATTATCAGGCAGCTGAGCAGGCATGAATCCTGCGGCCCAGCTGGCGATTATCAGGCAGCTGAGCAGGCATGAATCCTGCGGCCCAGCTGGCGTTATCAGGCAGCTGAGCAGGCATGAATCCTGCGGCCCAGCTGGCGATTATCAGGCAGCTGAGCAGGCATGAATCCTGCGGCCCAGCTGGCGATTATCAGGCAGCTGAGCAGGCATGAATCCCGCGCCCAGCTGGCGATTATCAGGCAGCTGAGCAGGCATGAATCCTGCGGCCCAGCTGGCGATTATCAGGCAGCTGAGCAGGCATGAATCCTGCGGCCCAGCTGGCGATTATCAGGCAGCTGAGCAGGCGCTGATCCCGCACTCAGCAGGCACTGATCACGTGCCTGTCATGCAGTGATCAGGTGACTGAGAGGCGCTGATCATGTGACTGCTCATGTGCTGACCAGGTAGCTCTCCTGCACGGATCATGTGCCTCAGCAGGCAAGAATCAGGCAGCTGAGCAGGCATGAATCCTGCGGCCCAGCTGGCGATTATCAGGCAGCTGAGCAGGCATGAATCCTGCGGCCCAGCTGGCGATTATCAGGCAGCTGAGCAGGCATGAATCCTGCGGCCCAGCTGGCGATTATCAGGCAGCTGAGCAGGCATGAATCCTGCGGCCCAGCTGGCGATTATCAGGCAGCTGAGCAGGCTGATCCCGCACCTCAGCAGGCACTGATCACGTGCCTGTCATGCAGTGATCAGGTGACTGAGAGGCGCTGATCATGTGACTGCTCATGTGCTGATCAGGTAGCTCTGCACGGATCATGTGCCTCAGCAGGCAGAATCAAGCAGCTGAGCAGGCATGAATCCTGCGGCCCAGCTGGCGATTATCAGGCAGCTGAGCAGGCATGAATCCCGCGGCCCAGCTGGCGATTATCAGGCAGCTGAGCAGGCATGAATCCTGCGGCCCAGCTGGCGATTATCAGGCAGCTGAGCAGGCATGAATCCTGCGGCCCAGCTGGCGATTATCAGGCAGCTGAGCAGGCATGAATCCCGCGGCCCAGCTGGCGATTATCAGGCAGCTGAGCAGGCATGAATCCTGCGGCCCAGCTGGCGATTATCAGGCAGCTGAGCAGGCATGAATCCTGCGGCCCAGCTGGTGTTATCAGGCAGCTGAGCAGGCATGAATCCTGCGGCCCAGCTGGCGATTATCAGGCAGCTGAGCAGGCATGAATCCTGCGGCCCAGCTGGCGATTATCAGGCAGCTGAGCAGGCGCTGATCCCGCACTCAGCAGGCACTGATCACGTGCCTGTCATGCAGTGATCAGGTGACTGAGAGGCGCTGATCATGTGACTGCTCATGTGCTGATCAGGTAGCTCCTGCACGGATCATGTGCCCCAGCAGGCAAGAATCAGGCAGCTGAGCAGGCATGAATCCTGCGGCCCAGCTGGCGATTATCAGGCAGCTGAGCAGGCATGAATCCTGCGGCCCAGCTGGCGATTATCAGGCAGCTGAGCAGGCATGAATCCCGCGGCCCAGCTGGCGATTATCAGGCAGCTGAGCAGGCATGAATCCTGCGGCCCAGCTGGCGATTATCAGGCAGCTGAGCAGGCGCTGATCCCGCACCTCAGCAGGCACTGATCACGTGCCTGTCATGCAGTGATCAGGTGACTGAGAGGCGCTGATCATGTGACTGCTCATGCTGATCAGGTAGCTCTCCTGCACGGATCATGTGCCTCAGCTGGCAAGAATCAGGCAGCTGAGCAGGCATGAACTGCGGCCCAGCTGGCGATTATCAGGCAGCTGAGCAGGCATGAACTGCGGCCCAGCTGGCGATTATCAGGCAGCTGAGCAGGCATGAATCCTCGGCCCAGCTGGCGGATTATCAGGCAGCTGAGCAGGCATGAATCCTGCGGCCCAGCGCGATATCAGGCAGCTGAGCAGGCATGAATCCTGCGGCCCAGCTGGCGATTATCAGGCAGCTGAGCAGGCATGAATCCTGCGGCCCAGCTGGCGATTATCAGGCAGCTGAGCAGGCATGAATCCTGGCCCAGCTGGCGATTATCAGGCAGCTGAGCAGGCATGAATCCCGGCCCAGCTGACATCAGGCAGCTGAGCAGGCATGAATCCTGCGGCCCAGCTGGCGATTATCAGGCAGCTGAGCAGGCATGAATCCTGCGGCCCAGCTGGCGATTATCAGGCAGCTGAGCAGGCATGAATCCCGCGGCCCAGCTGGCGATTATCAGGCAGCTGAGCAGGCATGAATCCTGCGGCCCAGCTGGCGATTATCAGCAGCTGAGCAGGCGCTGATCCCGCGCCCCAGCAGGCACTGATCACGTGCCTGTCATGCAGTGATCAGGTGACTGAGAGGCGCTGATCATGTGACTGCTCATGTGCTGATCAGGTAGCTCTCCTGCACGGATCATGTGCCTCAGCTGGCAAGAATCAGGCAGCTGAGCAGGCATGAATCCTGCGGCCCAGCTGGCGATTATCAGGCAGCTGAGCAGGCATGACTCCTGCGGCCCAGCTGGCGATTATCAGGCAGCTGAGCAGGCATGAATCCTGCGGCCCAGCTGGCGATTATCAGGCAGCTGAGCAGGCATGAATCCTGCGGCCCAGCTGGCGATTATCAGGCAGCTGAGCAGGCATGAATCCTGCGGCCCAGCTGGCGATTATCAGGCAGCTGAGCAGGCATGAATCCCGCGGCCCAGCTGGCGATTATCAGGCAGCTGAGCAGGCATGAATCCTGCGGCCCAGCTGGCGGATTATCAGGCAGCTGAGCAGGCATGAATCCTGCGGCCCAGCTGGCGTCAGGCAGCTGAGCAGGCATGAATCCCGCGGCCCAGCTGGCGATTATCAGGCAGCTGAGCAGGCATGAATCCTGCGGCCCAGCTGGCGATTATCAGGCAGCTGAGCAGGCATGAATCCTGCGGCCCAGCTGGCGATTATCAGGCAGCTGAGCAGGCGCTACCGCACCTCAGCAGGCACTGATCACGTGCCTGTCATGCAGTGATCAGGTGACTGAGAGGCGCTGATCATGTGACTGCTCATGTGCTGATCAGGTAGCCTGCACGGATCATGTGCTCAGCAGGCAAGAATCAGCAGCTGAGCAGGCATGAATCCCGCGGCCCAGCTGGCGATTATCAGGCAGCTGAGCAGGCATGAATCCTGCGGCCCAGCTGGCGATTATCAGGCAGCTGAGCAGGCATGAATCCTGCGGCCCAGCTGGCGATTATCAGGCAGCTGAGCAGGCATGAATCCTGCGGCCCAGCTGGCGATTATCAGGCAGCTGAGCAGGCGCTGATCCCCGCACCTCAGCAGGCACTGATCACGTGCCTGTCATGCAGTGATCAGGTGACTGAGAGGCTGATCATGTGACTGCTCATGTGCTGATCAGGTAGCTCTCCTGCACGGATCATGTGCTCAGCAGGCAAGAATCAAGCAGCTGAGCAGGCATGAATCCTGCGGCCCAGCTGGCGATTATCAGGCAGCTGAGCAGGCATGAATCCTGCGGCCCAGCTGGCGATTATCAGGCAGCTGAGCAGGCATGAATCCTGCGGCCCAGCTGGCGATTATCAGGCAGCTGAGCAGGCATGAATCCTGCGGCCCAGCTGGCGATTATCAGGCAGCTGAGCAGGCATGAATCCTGCCCAGCTGGTTATCAGGCAGCTGAGCAGGCATGAATCCTGCGGCCCAGCTGGCGATTATCAGGCAGCTGAGCAGGCATGAATCCCGCGGCCCAGCTGGCGATTATCAGGCAGCTGAGCAGGCATGAACTCTGCGGCCCAGCTGGCGATTATCAGGCAGCTGAGCAGGCATGAATCCTGCGGCCCAGCTGGCGATTATCAGGCAGCTGAGCAGGCATGAATCCTGCGGCCCAGCTGGCGATTATCAGGCAGCTGAGCAGGCATGAATCCTGCGGCCCAGCTGGCGATTATCAGGCAGCTGAGCAGGCATGAATCCTGCGGCCCAGCTGGCGATTATCAGGCAGCTGAGCAGGCGCTGATCCCGCACCTCAGCAGGCACTGATCACGTGCCTGTCATGCAGTGATCAGGTGACTGGCGCTGATCATGTGACTGCTGCATGCTGATCAGGTAGCTCTCCTGCACGGATCCTGCGCCTCAGCAGGCAAGAATCAGCAGCTGAGCAGGCATGAATCCTGCGGCCCAGCTGGAGATTATCAGGCAGCTGAGCAGGCATGAATCCTGCGGCCCAGCTGGCGATTATCAGGCTGAGCAGGCATGAATCCTGCGGCCCAGCTGGGATTATCAGGCAGCTGAGCAGGCATGAATCCTGGCCCAGCTGGCGATTATCAGGCAGCTGAGCAGGCGAGATCCTGCACCTCAGCAGGCACGATCACGTGGCTGAGCATCAGGTGACTGAGAGGCGCTGACTCAGACTGCTCATGTGCTGACAGGTAGCTCTGCACGGCAGGCCTCAGCAGCAAGAATCAAGCAGCTGAGCAGGCATGAATCCTGCGGCCCAGCTGGCGATTATCAGGCAGCTGAGCAGGCATGAATCCTGCGGCCCAGCTGGCGATTATCAGGCAGCTGAGCAGGCATGAATCCTGCGGCCCAGCTGGCGATTATCAGGCAGCTGAGCAGGCATGAATCCTGCGGCCCAGCTGGCGATTATCAGGCAGCTGAGCAGGCATGAATCCTGCGGCCCAGCTGGCGATTATCAGGCAGCTGAGCAGGCGCTGATCCGCACCCAGCAGGCACTGATCACGTGCCTGTCATGCAGTGATCAGGTGACTGAGAGGCGCTGATCATGTGACTGCTCATGTGCTGATCAGGCAGCTCTCCTGCACGGATCATGTGCCCCAGCTGGCAAGAATCAGGCAGCTGAGCAGGCATGAATCCTGCGGCCCAGCTGGCGATTATCAGGCAGCTGAGCAGGCATGAATCCTGCGGCCCAGCTGGCGATTATCAGGCAGCTGAGCAGGCATGAATCCTGCGGCCCAGCTGGCGATTATCAGGCAGCTGAGCAGGGCTGATCCCGCACCAGCAGGCACTGATCATGCCTCATGCAGTGATCAGGTGACTGAGAGGCGCTGATCATGTGACTGCTCATGTGCTGATCAGGTAGCTCCTGCACGGATCATGTGCCTCAGCAGGCGAGAATCAGGCAGCTGAGCAGGCATGAATCCTGCGGCCCAGCTGGCGATTATCAGGCAGCTGAGCAGGCATGAATCCTGCGGCCCAGCTGGCGATTATCAGGCAGCTGAGCAGGCATGAATCCTGCGGCCCAGCTGGCGATTATCAGGCAGCTGAGCAGGCATGAATCCCGGCCCAGCTGGCGATTATCAGGCAGCTGAGCAGGGCTGATCCCGCACCTCAGCAGGCACTGATCACGTGCCTGTCATGCAGTGATCAGGTGACTGAGAGGCGCTGATCAGGACTGCCTGCTGATCAGGCAGGCTTCCTGCACGGATTGTGCCCAGCAGGCAAGAATCAGGCAGCTGAGCAGGCATGAATCCTGCGGCCCAGCTGGCGATCAGGCAGCTGAGCAGGCATGAATCCCGCGGCCCAGCTGGCGATTATCAGGCAGCTGAGCAGGCATGAATCCTGCGGCCCAGCTGGCGATTATCAGGCAGCTGAGCAGGCATGAATCCTGCGGCCCAGCTGGGATTATCAGGCAGCTGAGCAGGCATGAATCCTGCGGCCCAGCTGGCGATTATCAGGCAGCTGAGCAGGCATGAATCCTGCGGCCCAGCTGGCGATTATCAGGCAGCTGAGCAGGCATGAATCCCGGCCCAGCTGGCGATTATCAGGCAGCTGAGCAGGCATGAATCCTGCGGCCCAGCTGGCGGTTATCAGGCAGCTGAGCAGGCATGAATCCCGCGGCCCAGCTGGCGATTATCAGGCAGCTGAGCAGGCATGAATCCTGCGGCCCAGCTGGCGATTATCAGGCAGCTGAGCAGGCATGAATCCTGCGGCCCAGCTGGCGATTATCAGGCAGCTGAGCAGGCATGAATCCTGCGGCCCAGCTGGCGATTATCAGGCAGCTGAGCAGGCGCTGATCCCGCACCTCAGCAGGCACTGATCACGTGCCTGTCATGCAGTGATCAGGTGACTGAGAGGCGCTGATCATGTGACTGCTCATGTGCTGATCAGGTAGCTCCTGCACGGATCATGTGCCTCAGCAGGCAAGAATCAGCAGCTGAGCAGGCATGAATCCCGCGGCCCAGCTGGCGATTATCAGGCAGCTGAGCAGGCATGAATCCTGCGGCCCAGCTGGCGATTATCAGGCAGCTGAGCAGGCATGAATCCTGCGGCCCAGCTGGCGATTATCAGGCAGCTGAGCAGGCATGAATCCTGCGGCCCAGCTGGCGATTATCAGGCAGCTGAGCAGGGCTGATCCCGCACCTCAGCAGGCACTGATCACGTGCCTGTCATGCAGTGATCAGGTGACTGAGAGGCGCTGATCATGTGACTCAGTGCTGATCAGGTAGCTCTCCCACGGACTGCGTGCCCAGCAGGCAAGAATCAAGCAGCTGAGCAGGCATGAATCCGGCCCAGCTGGCGATTATCAGGCAGCTGAGCAGGCATGAATCCCGCGGCCCAGCTGGCGATTATCAGGCAGCTGAGCAGGCATGAATCCTGCGGCCCAGCTGGCGATTATCAGGCAGCTGAGCAGGCATGAATCCTGCGGCCCAGCTGGCGATTATCAGGCAGCTGAGCAGGCATGAATCCTGCGGCCCAGCTGGCGATTATCAGGCAGCTGAGCAGGCGCTGATCCCGCACCTCAGCAGGCACTGATCACGTGCCTGTCATGCAGTGATCAGGTGACTGAGAGGCGCTGATCATGTGACTGCTCATGTGCTGATCAGGCAGCTCTCCTGCACGGATCATGTGCCTCAGCAGGCAAGAATCAAGCAGCTGAGCAGGCATGAATCCTGCGGCCCAGCTGGCGATTATCAGGCAGCTGAGCAGGCATGAATCCCGCGGCCCAGCTGGCGATTATCAGGCAGCTGAGCAGGCATGAATCCTGCGGCCCAGCTGGCGATTATCAGGCAGCTGAGCAGGCATGAATCCTGCGGCCCAGCTGGCGATTATCAGGCAGCTGAGCAGGCATGAATCCCGCGGCCCAGCTGGCGATTATCAGGCAGCTGAGCAGGCATGAATCCTGCGGCCCAGCTGGCGATTATCAGGCAGCTGAGCAGGCATGAATCCTGCGGCCCAGCTGGCGATTATCAGGCAGCTGAGCAGGCATGAATCCTGCGGCCCAGCTGGCGATTATCAGGCAGCTGAGCAGGCATGAATCCTGCGGCCCAGCTGGCGGATTATCAGGCAGCTGAGCAGGCATGAATCCCGCGGCCCAGCTGGCGATTATCAGGCAGCTGAGCAGGCATGAATCCTGCGGCCCAGCTGGCGATTATCAGGCAGCTGAGCAGGCATGATCCCGCACCTCAGCAGGCACTGATCACGTGCCTGTCATGCAGTATCAGGTGACTGAGAGGCGCTGATCATGTGACTGCCTGCGCGATCAGGCAGCTCCCACGGATCATGCCCAGCAGGCAAGAATCAGCAGCTGAGCAGGCATGAATCCTGCGGCCCAGCTGGCGATTATCAGGCAGCTGAGCAGGCGCTGATCCCGCACTTCAGCAGGCACTGATCACGTGCCTGTCATGCAGTGATCAGGTGACTGAGCAGGCTGATCATGTGACTGCTCATGTGCTGATCAGGTAGCTCTGCACGGATCTGCCTCAGCAGGCAAGAATCAGGCAGCTGAGCAGGCATGAATCCTGCGGCCCAGCTGGCGATTATCAGGCAGCTGAGCAGGCATGAATCCTGCGGCCCAGCTGGCGACATCAGGCAGCTGAGCAGGCATGAATCCTGCGGCCCAGCTGGCGATTATCAGGCAGCTGAGCAGGCATGAATCCTGCGGCCCAGCTGGCGATTATCACGCAGCTGAGCAGGCATGAATCCTGCGGCCCAGCTGGCGATTATCAGGCAGCTGAGCAGGCATGAATCCCTCGGCCCAGCTGGCGATTATCAGGCAGCTGAGCAGGCATGAATCCTGCGGCCCAGCTGGCGATTATCAGGCAGCTGAGCAGGCATGAATCCTGCGGCCCAGCTGGCGATTATCAGGCAGCTGAGCAGGCATGAATCCTGGGCCCAGCTGGCGATTATCAGGCAGCTGAGCAGGCATGAACCCTGCGGCCCAGCTGGCGATTATCAGGCAGCTGAGCAGGCATGAATCCTGCGGCCCAGCTGGCGATTATCAGGCAGCTGAGCAGGCATGAATCCTGCGGCCCAGCTGGCGGATTATCAGGCAGCTGAGCAGGCATGAATCCTGCGGCCCAGCTGGCGATTATCAGGCAGCTGAGCAGGCATGAATCCTGCGGCCCAGCTGGCGATTATCAGCAGCTGAGCAGGCATGAATCCTGCGGCCCAGCTGGCGTTATCAGGCAGCTGAGCAGGCATGAATCCTGTGGCCCAGCTGGCGATTATCAGGCAGCTGAGCAGGCATGAATCCTGCGGCCCAGCTGGCGATTATCAGGCAGCTGAGCAGGCATGAATCCTGCGGCCCAGCTGGCGTATCAGGCAGCTGAGCAGGCATGAATCCTGCGGCCCAGCTGGCGATTATCAGGCAGCTGAGCAGGCATGAATCCTGCGGCCCAGCTGGCGATTATCAGGCAGCTGAGCAGGCATGAATCCTGCGGCCCAGCTGGCGTTATCAGGCAGCTGAGCAGGCATGAATCCCGGCCCAGCTGGCGGTTATCAGGCAGCTGAGCAGGCATGAATCCTGCGGCCCAGCTGGCGATTATCAGGCAGCTGAGCAGGCATGAATCCTGCGGCCCAGCTGGCGATTATCAGGCAGCTGAGCAGGCGCTGATCCCGCACTCAGCAGGCACTGATCACGTGCCTGTCATGCAGTGATCAGGTGACTGAGAGGCGCTGATCATGTGACTGCTCATGTGCTGATCAGGCAGCTCTCCTGCACGGATCATGTGCCCCAGCAGGCAAGAATCAAGCAGCTGAGCAGGCATGAATCCCGCGGCCCAGCTGGCGATTATCAGGCAGCTGAGCAGGCATGAATCCCGCGGCCCAGCTGGCGATTATCAGGCAGCTGAGCAGGCATGAATCCTGCGGCCCAGCTGGCGATTATCAGGCAGCTGAGCAGGCATGAATCCCGCGGCCCAGCTGGCGATTATCAGGCAGCTGAGCAGGCGCTGATCCCGCACCAGCAGGCACTGATCACGTGCCTGTCATGCAGTGATCAGGTGACTGAGAGGCGCTGATCATGTGACTGCTCATGTGCTGATCAGGTAGCTCCTGCACGGATCATGTGCTCAGCAGGCAAGAATCAGCAGCTGAGCAGGCATGAATCCTGCGGCCCAGCTGGCGATTATCAGGCAGCTGAGCAGGCATGAATCCTGCGGCCCAGCTGGCGATTATCAGGCAGCTGAGCAGGCATGAATCCTGCGGCCCAGCTGGCGATTATCAGGCAGCTGAGCAGGCATGAATCCCGCGGCCCAGCTGGCGATTATCAGGCAGCTGAGCAGGCATGAATCCTGCGGCCCAGCTGGCGATTATCAGGCAGCTGAGCAGGCATGAATCCTGCGGCCCAGCTGGCGATTATCAGGCAGCTGAGCAGGCATGAATCCTGCGGCCCAGCTGGCGACTATCAGGCAGCTGAGCAGGGCTGAATCCCGGCCTCAGCAGGCACTGATCACGTGCCTGTCATGCAGGATCAGGTGACTGAGAGGCGCTGATCAGACTGCTCATGCTGATCAGGCAGCTCCTGCACGGATCATGCTCAGCAGGCAGAATCAAGCAGCTGAGCAGGCATGAATCCTGCGGCCCAGCTGGCGATTATCAGGCAGCTGAGCAGGCATGAATCCTGCGGCCCAGCTGGCGATTATCAGGCAGCTGAGCAGGCATGAATCCTGCGGCCCAGCTGGCGATTATCAGGCAGCTGAGCAGGCATGAATCCCGCGGCCCAGCTGGCGATTATCAGGCAGCTGAGCAGGGCTGATCCCGCACTCAGCAGGCACTGATCACGTGCCTGTCATGCAGTGATCAGGTGACTGAGAGGCGCTGATCATGTGACTGCTCATGTGCTGATCAGGTAGCTCTCCTGCACGGATCATGTGCCTCAGCAGGCAAGAATCAAGCAGCTGAGCAGGCATGAATCCCGCGGCCCAGCTGGCGATTATCAGGCAGCTGAGCAGGCATGTATCCTGCGGCCCAGCTGGCGATTATCAGGCAGCTGTGCAGGCATGAATCCTGCGGCCCAGCTGGCGATTATCAGGCAGCTGAGCAGGCATGAATCCTGCGGCCCAGCTGGCATTATCAGGCAGCTGAGCAGGGCTGATCCCGCACCTCAGCAGGCACTGATCACGTGCCTGTCATGCAGTGATCAGGTGACTGAGAGGCGCGGATCATGTGACTGCTCATGTGCTGATCAGGTAGCTCTGCAGCTGGACTGACTGCGGCCCAGCAGGCAAGAATCAGGCAGCTGAGCAGGCATGAATCCTGCGGCCCAGCTGGCGATATCAGGCAGCTGAGCAGGCATGAATCCTGCGGCCCAGCTGGCGATTCAGGCAGCTGAGCAGGCATGAATCCTGCGGCCCAGCTGGCGATTATCAGGCAGCTGAGCAGGCATGAATCCTGCGGCCCAGCTGGCGATTATCAGGCAGCTGAGCAGGCATGAATCCTGCGGCCCAGCTGGCGATTATCAGGCAGCTGAGCAGGCGCTGATCCTGCACCCCAGCAGGCACTGATCACGTGCCTGTCAGGCAGTGAGCAGGTGACTGAGAGGCGCTGATCATGTGACTGCTCATGTGCTGATCAGGTAGCTCCTGCACGGATCATGTGCCTCAGCAGGCAAGAATCAGCAGCTGAGCAGGCATGAATCCCGCGGCCCAGCTGGCGATTATCAGGCAGCTGAGCAGGCATGAATCCCGGCCCAGCTGGCGATTATCAGGCAGCTGAGCAGGCATGAATCCTGCGGCCCAGCTGGCGATTATCAGGCAGCTGAGCAGGCATGAATCCCGCGGCCCAGCTGGCGATTATCAGGCAGCTGAGCAGGCGCTGATCCCGCACCTCAGCAGGCACTGATCACGTGCCTGTCATGCAGTGATCAGGTGACTGAGAGGCGCTGATCAGACTGCTCATGTGCTGATCAGGTAGCTCTCCTGCACGGATCATGTGCCTCAGCTGGCAAGAATCAGGCAGCTGAGCAGGCATGAATCCTGCGGCCCAGCTGGCGATTATCAGGCAGCTGAGCAGGCATGGATCCTGCGGCCCAGCTGGCGATTATCAGGCAGCTGAGCAGGCATGAATCCTGCGGCCCAGCTGGCGATTATCAGGCAGCTGAGCAGGCATGAATCCTGCGGCCCAGCTGGCGATTATCAGGCAGCTGAGCAGGCATGAATCCCGCGGCCCAGCTGGCGATTATCAGGCAGCTGAGCAGGCATGAATCCTGCGGCCCAGCTGGCGATTATCAGGCAGCTGAGCAGGCATGAATCCTGCGGCCCAGCTGGCGATTATCAGGCAGCTGAGCAGGCATGAATCCTGCGGCCCAGCTGGCATTATCAGGCAGCTGAGCAGGCATGAATCCTGCGGCCCAGCTGGCGGATATCAGGCAGCTGAGCAGGCATGAATCCTGCGGCCCAGCTGGCGATTATCAGGCAGCTGAGCAGGCATGAATCCTGCGGCCCAGCTGGCGATTATCAGGCAGCTGAGCAGGCGCTGATCCCGCACCTCAGCAGGCAATGATCACGTGCCTGTCATGCAGTGATCAGGTGACTGAGAGGCGCTGATCATGTGACTGCTCATGCTGATCAGGTAGCTCTCCTGCACGGATCATGTGCCTCAGCAGGCAGAATCAAGCAGCTGAGCAGGCATGAATCCTGCGGCCCAGCTGGCGATTATCAGGCAGCTGAGCAGGCATGAATCCTGCGGCCCAGCTGGCGATTATCAGGCAGCTGAGCAGGCATGAATCCTGCGGCCCAGCTGGCGATTATCAGGCAGCTGAGCAGGCATGAATCCTGCGGCCCAGCTGGCGATTATCAGGCAGCTGAGCAGGCGCTGATCCCGCACCTCAGCAGGCACTGATCACGTGCCTGTCATGCAGTGATCAGGTGACTGAGAGGCGCTGATCATGTGACTGCTCATGTGCTGATCAGGTAGCTCTCCTGCACGGATCATGTGCCTCAGCAGGCAAGAATCAAGCAGCTGAGCAGGCATGAATCCTGCGGCCCAGCTGGCGATTATCAGGCAGCTGAGCAGGCATGAATCCTGCGGCCCAGCTGGCGATTATCAGGCAGCTGAGCAGGCATGAATCCTGCGGCCCAGCTGGCGATTATCAGGCAGCTGAGCAGGCATGAATCCTGCGGCCCAGCTGGCGATTATCAGGCAGCTGAGCAGGCATGAATCCTGCGGCCCAGCTGGCGTATCAGGCAGCTGAGCAGGCATGAATCCTGCGGCCCAGCTGGCGATTATCAGGCAGCTGAGCAGGCATGAATCCTGCGGCCCAGCTGGCGATTATCAGGCAGCTGAGCAGGCATGAATCCTGCGGCCCAGCTGGCGATTATCAGGCAGCTGAGCAGGCATGAATCCTGCGGCCCAGCTGGCGGATATCAGGCAGCTGAGCAGGCATGAATCCTGCGGCCCAGCTGGCGATTATCAGGCAGCTGAGCAGGCATGAATCCTGCGGCCCAGCTGGCGATTATCAGGCAGCTGAGCAGGCATGAATCCTGCGGCCCAGCTGGCGATTATCAGGCAGCTGAGCAGGCATGAATCCTGCGGCCCAGCTGGCGATTATCAGGCAGCTGAGCAGGCATGAATCCTGCGGCCCAGCTGGCGATTATCAGGCAGCTGAGCAGGCATGAATCCTGCGGCCCAGCTGGCGATTATCAGGCAGCTGAGCAGGCATGAATCCTGCGGCCCAGCTGGCGATTATCAGGCAGCTGAGCAGGCATGAATCCTGCGGCCCAGCTGGCGTTATCAGGCAGCTGAGCAGGCATGAATCCTGCGGCCCAGCTGGCGATTATCAGGCAGCTGAGCAGGCATGAATCCTGCGGCCCAGCTGGCGGTTATCAGGCAGCTGAGCAGGCATGAATCCTGCGGCCCAGCTGGCGATTATCAGGCAGCTGAGCAGGCATGAATCCTGCGGCCCAGCTGGCGATTATCAGGCAGCTGAGCAGGCATGAATCCCGCGGCCCAGCTGGCGATTATCAGGCAGCTGAGCAGGCATGAATCCTGCGGCCCAGCTGGCGATTATCAGGCAGCTGAGCAGGCATGAATCCTGCGGCCCAGCTGGCGATTATCAGGCAGCTGAGCAGGCTGATCCGCACCTCAGCAGGCACTGATCACGGCTGTCATGCAGGATCAGGTGACTGAGAGGCGCTGACTGTGACTGCTCATGGCGGCATCAGGCAGCTCTCAGGCACGGATCATGTGCCCAGCAGGCAGATCAGGCAGCTGAGCAGGCATGAATCCTGCGGCCCAGCTGGCATCAGGCAGCTGAGCAGGCATGAATCCTGCAGCCCAGCTGGCGATTATCAGGCAGCTGAGCAGGCATGAATCCTGCGGCCCAGCTGGCGATTATCAGGCAGCTGAGCAGGCATGAATCCTGCAGCCCAGCTGGCGATTATCAGGCAGCTGAGCAGGCGCTGATCCCGCACCTCAGCAGGCACTGATCACGTGCCTGTCATGCAGTGATCAGGTGACTGAGAGGCGCATCATGTGACTGCTCATGTGCTGATCAGGTAGCTCCTGCACGGATCATGTGCTCAGCAGGCAAGAATCAAGCAGCTGAGCAGGCATGAATCCTGCGGCCCAGCTGGCGATTATCAGGCAGCTGAGCAGGCATGAATCCTGCGGCCCAGCTGGCGATTATCAGGCAGCTGAGCAGGCATGAATCCTGCGGCCCAGCTGGCGATTATCAGGCAGCTGAGCAGGCATGAATCCTGCGGCCCAGCTGGCGATTATCAGGCAGCTGAGCAGGCATGAATCCTGCGGCCCAGCTGGCGACTATCAGGCAGCTGAGCAGGCATGAATCCTGCGGCCCAGCTGGCGATTATCAGGCAGCTGAGCAGGCATGAATCCTGCGGCCCAGCTGGCGATTATCAGGCAGCTGAGCAGGCTGATCCCGCCCAGCAGGCACTGATCACGTGCCTGTCATGCAGTGATCAGGTGACTGAGAGGCGCTGATCATGTGACTGCTCATGCTGCTGTAGGTAGCTCTCCTGCACGGATCATGTGCTCAGCAGGCAAGAATCAAGCAGCTGAGCAGGCATGAATCCTGCGGCCCAGCTGGCGATTATCAGGCAGCTGAGCAGGCATGAATCCTGCGGCCCAGCTGGCGATTATCAGGCAGCTGAGCAGGCATGAATCCTGCGGCCCAGCTGGCGTTATCAGGCAGCTGAGCAGGCATGAATCCTGCGGCCCAGCTGGCGATTATCAGGCAGCTGAGCAGGGCTGATCCCTGCCCTCAGCAGGCACTGATCACGTGCCTGTCATGCAGTGATCAGGGTGACTGAGAGGCATGATCATGTGACTGCCTGCGTATCATCAGCTCTGCACGGATCATGTGCCCTCAGCAGCAAGAATCAGGCAGCTGAGCAGGCATGAATCCTGCGGCCCAGCTGGCGATTATCAGGCAGCTGAGCAGGCATGAATCCCGCGGCCCAGCTGGCGATTATCAGGCAGCTGAGCAGGCATGAATCCTGCGGCCCAGCTGGCGATTATCAGGCAGCTGAGCAGGCATGAATCCTGCGGCCCAGCTGGCGATTATCAGGCAGCTGAGCAGGGCTGATCCTGCACCTCAGCAGGCACTGATCACGTGCCTGTCATGCAGTGATCAGGTGACTGAGAGGCGCTGATCTGTGACTGCTCATGTTGATCAGTAGCTCCCTGCACGGATCATGTGCCTCAGCAGGCAATCAAGGCAGCTGAGCAGGCATGAATCCTGCGGCCCAGCTGGCGATTATCAGGCAGCTGAGCAGGCATGAATCCTGCGGCCCAGCTGGCGATTATCAGGCAGCTGAGCAGGCATGAATCCTGCGGCCCAGCTGGCGATTATCAGGCAGCTGAGCAGGCATGAATCCTGCGGCCCAGCTGGGTTATCAGGCAGCTGAGCAGGCATGAATCCTGGCCCAGCTGGCGATTATCAGGCAGCTGAGCAGGCGCTGATCCCGCACCTCAGCAGGCACTGATCACGTGCCTGTCATGCAGTGATCAGGTGACTGAGAGGCGCTGATCATGTGACTGCTCATGTGCTGATCAGGTAGCCTCCTGCACGGATCATGTGCCCAGCAGGCAAGAATCAGCAGCTGAGCAGGCATGAATCCTGCGGCCCAGCTGGCGATTATCAGGCAGCTGAGCAGGCATGAATCCTGCGGCCCAGCTGGCGATTATCAGGCAGCTGAGCAGGCATGAATCCTGCGGCCCAGCTGGCGATTATCAGGCAGCTGAGCAGGCATGAATCCTGCGGCCCAGCGGCGATTATCAGGCAGCTGAGCAGGTGGCGCTGATCCCGCACCTCAGCAGGCACTGATCACGTGCCTGTCATGCAGTGATCAGGTGACTGAGAGGCATGATCTGTGACTGCTCATGTGCTGATCAGGTGAGCTCCTGCACGGATCATGTGCCCAGCAGGCAAGAATCAAGCAGCTGAGCAGGCATGAATCCTGCGGCCCAGCTGGCGATTATCAGGCAGCTGAGCAGGCATGAATCCTGCGGCCCAGCTGGCGATTATCAGGCAGCTGAGCAGGCATGAATCCTGCGGCCCAGCTGGCGATTATCAGGCAGCTGAGCAGGCATGAATCCTGCGGCCCAGCTGGCGATTATCAGGCAGCTGAGCAGGCATGAATCCTGCGGCCCAGCTGATTATCAGGCAGCTGAGCAGGCATGAATCCTGCGGCCCAGCTGGCGATTATCAGGCAGCTGAGCAGGCATGAATCCTGCGGCCCAGCTGGCGATTATCAGGCAGCTGAGCAGGCATGAATCCTGCGGCCCAGCTGGCGATTATCAGGCAGCTGAGCAGGCGCTGATCCCGCACCTCAGCAGGCACTGATCACGTGCCTGTCATGCAGTGATCAGGTGACTGAGAGGCGCTGATCATGTGACTGCTCATGTGCTGATCAGGTAGCTCTCCTGCACGGATCATGTGCCTCAGCAGGCAAGAATCAGCAGCTGAGCAGGCATGAATCCTGCGGCCCAGCTGGCGATTATCAGGCAGCTGAGCAGGCATGAATCCTGCGGCCCAGCTGGCGATTATCAGGCAGCTGAGCAGGCATGAATCCTGCGGCCCAGCTGGCGATTATCAGGCAGCTGAGCAGGCATGAATCCTGCGGCCCAGCTGGCGATTATCAGGCAGCAGCAGGCTGATCGCACCTCAGCAGGCACTGATCACGTGCCTGTCATGCAGTGATCAGGTGACTGAGAGGCGCTGATCATGACTGCTCATGTGCTGATCAGGTAGCTCTCCTGCACGGATCATGTGCTCAGCAGGCAAGAATCAGCAGCTGAGCAGGCATGAATCCTGCGGCCCAGCTGGCGATTATCAGGCAGCTGAGCAGGCATGAATCCTGCGGCCCAGCTGGCGATTATCAGGCAGCTGAGCAGGCATGAATCCTGCGGCCCAGCTGGCGATTATCAGGCAGCTGAGCAGGCATGAATCCTGCGGCCCAGCTGGCGATTATCAGGCAGCTGAGCAGGCATGAATCCTGCGGCCCAGCTGGCGATTATCAGGCAGCTGAGCAGGCATGAATCCTGCGGCCCAGCTGGCGATTATCAGGCAGCTGAGCAGGCGCTGCGATCCCGCACTCAGCAGGCACTGATCACGTGCCTGTCATGCAGTGATCAGGTGACTGAGAGGCGCTGATCTGTGACTGCTCATGTGCTGATCAGGTAGCTCCTGCACGGATCATGCCTCAGCAGGCGAATCAGGCAGCTGAGCAGGCATGAATCCTGCGGCCCAGCTGGCGATTATCAGGCAGCTGAGCAGGCATGAATCCTGCGGCCCAGCTGGCGATTATCAGGCAGCTGAGCAGGCATGAATCCTGCGGCCCAGCTGGCGATTATCAGGCAGCTGAGCAGGCATGAATCCTGCGGCCCAGCTGGCGATTATCAGGCAGCTGAGCAGGCGAATCCCGCACCTCAGCAGGCACTGATCACGTGCCTGCCATGCAGGTGACTGAGAGGCGCTGATCATGTGACTGCTCATGTGCTGATCAGGCAGCTCTCCTGCACGGATCATGTGCCTCAGCAGGCAAGAATCAGCAGCTGAGCAGGCATGAATCCTGCGGCCCAGCTGGCGATTATCAGGCAGCTGAGCAGGCATGAATCCTGCGGCCCAGCTGGCGATTATCAGGCAGCTGAGCAGGCATGAATCCTGCGGCCCAGCTGGCGATTATCAGGCAGCTGAGCAGGCATGAATCCTGCGGCCCAGCTGGCGATTATCAGGCAGCTGAGCAGGCATGAATCCTGCGGCCCAGCTGGCGATTATCAGGCAGCTGAGCAGGCATGAATCCTGCGGCCCAGCTGGCGATTATCAGGCAGCTGAGCAGGCATGAATCCTGCGGCCCAGCTGGCGATTATCAGGCAGCTGAGCAGGCATGAATCCTGCGGCCCAGCTGGCGATTATCAGGCAGCTGAGCAGGCATGAATCCTGCGGCCCAGCTGGCGATTATCAGGCAGCTGAGCAGGCATGAATCCTGCGGCCCAGCTGGCGATTATCAGGCAGCTGAGCAGGCATGAATCCTGCGGCCCAGCTGGCGATTATCAGGCAGCTGAGCAGGCATGAATCCTGCGGCCCAGCTGGCGGTTATCAGGCAGCTGAGCAGGCATGAATCCTGCGGCCCAGCTGGCGATTATCAGGCAGCTGAGCAGGCATGAATCCTGCGGCCCAGCTGGCGTTATCAGGCAGCTGAGCAGGCATGAATCCTGCGGCCCAGCTGGCGATTATCAGGCAGCTGAGCAGGCATGAATCCTGCGGCCCAGCTGGCGATTATCAGGCAGCTGAGCAGGCATGAATCCTGCGGCCCAGCTGGCGATTATCAGGCAGCTGAGCAGGCATGAATCCTGCGGCCCAGCTGGCGGTTATCAGGCAGCTGAGCAGGCATGAATCCTGCGGCCCAGCTGGCGATTATCAGGCAGCTGAGCAGGCATGAATCCTGCGGCCCAGCTGGCGATTATCAGGCAGCTGAGCAGGCATGAATCCTGCGGCCCAGCTGGCGATTATCAGGCAGCTGAGCAGGCAAGAATCCCGCACCCCAGCAGGCACTGATCACTGCATGCAGTGATCAGGTGACTGAGAGGCGCTGATCATGTGACTGCTGGTGCTGATCAGGCAGCTCTCAGGCATGAATCATGTGCCCAGCTGGCGGTTATCAGGCAGCTGAGCAGGCATGAATCCTGCGGCCCAGCTGGCGGTTATCAGGCAGCTGAGCAGGCATGAATCCTGCGGCCCAGCTGGCGATTATCAGGCAGCTGAGCAGGCATGAATCCTGCGGCCCAGCTGGCGATTATCAGGCAGCTGAGCAGGCATGAATCCTGCGGCCCAGCTGGCGATTATCAGGCAGCTGAGCAGGCGCTGATCCCGCACCTCAGCAGGCACTGATCACGTGCCTGTCATGCAGTGATCAGGTGACTGAGAGGCGCTGATCATGTGACTGCTCATGTGCTGATCAGGTAGCTCTCCTGCACGGATCATGTGCCTCAGCAGGCAAGAATCAAGCAGCTGAGCAGGCATGAATCCTGCGGCCCAGCTGGCGATTATCAGGCAGCTGAGCAGGCATGAATCCTGCGGCCCAGCTGGCGATTATCAGGCAGCTGAGCAGGCATGAATCCTGCGGCCCAGCTGGCGATTATCAGGCAGCTGAGCAGGCATGAATCCTGCGGCCCAGCTGGCGATTATCAGGCAGCTGAGCAGGCATGAATCCTGCGGCCCAGCTGGCGATTATCAGGCAGCTGAGCAGGCATGAATCCTGCGGCCCAGCTGGCGATTATCAGGCAGCTGAGCAGGCATGAATCCTGCGGCCCAGCTGGCGATTATCAGGCAGCTGAGCAGGCATGAATCCTGCGGCCCAGCTGGCGATTATCAGGCAGCTGAGCAGGCATGAATCCTGCGGCCCAGCTGGCGATTATCAGGCAGCTGAGCAGGCATGAATCCTGCGGCCCAGCTGGCGATTATCAGGCAGCTGAGCAGGCATGAATCCTGCGGCCCAGCTGGCGATTATCAGGCAGCTGAGCAGGCATGAATCCTGCGGCCCAGCTGGCGATTATCAGGCAGCTGAGCAGGCATGAATCCTGCGGCCCAGCTGGCGATTATCAGGCAGCTGAGCAGGCATGAATCCTGCGGCCCAGCTGGCGGTTATCAGGCAGCTGAGCAGGCATGAATCCTGCGGCCCAGCTGGCGATTATCAGGCAGCTGAGCAGGCATGAATCCTGCCCAGCTGGCGATTATCAGGCAGCTGAGCAGGCATGAATCCTGCGGCCCAGCTGGCGATTATCAGGCAGCTGAGCAGGCGCTGATCCCGCACCTCAGCAGGCACTGATCACGTGCCTGTCATGCAGTGATCAGGTGACTGAGAGGCGCTGATCATGTGACTGCTCATGTGCTGATCAGGTAGCTCCTGCACGGATCATGTGCCCAGCAGGCAAGAATCAAGCAGCTGAGCAGGCATGAATCCTGCGGCCCAGCTGGCGATTATCAGGCAGCTGAGCAGGCATGAATCCTGCGGCCCAGCTGGCGATTATCAGGCAGCTGAGCAGGCATGAATCCTGCGGCCCAGCTGGCGATTATCAGGCAGCTGAGCAGGCATGAATCCTGCGGCCCAGCTGGCGATTATCAGGCAGCTGAGCAGGCGCTGATCCCGCACCCAGCAGGCACTGATCACGTGCCTGTCATGCAGTGATCAGGCACTGAGAGGCGCTGATCATGTGACTGCTCATGTGCTGATCAGGTAGCTCTCCTGCAGATCATGTGCCCAGCAGGCAAGAATCAGGCAGCTGAGCAGGCATGAATCCTGCGGCCCAGCTGGCGATTATCAGGCAGCTGAGCAGGCATGAATCCTGCGGCCCAGCTGGCGATTATCAGGCAGCTGAGCAGGCATGAATCCTGCGGCCCAGCTGGCGATTATCAGGCAGCTGAGCAGGCATGAATCCTGCGGCCCAGCTGGCGATTATCAGGCAGCTGAGCAGGCATGAATCCTGCGGCCCAGCTGGCGATTATCAGGCAGCTGAGCAGGCATGAATCCTGCGGCCCAGCTGGCGATTATCAGGCAGCTGAGCAGGCATGAATCCTGCGGCCCAGCTGGCGATTATCAGGCAGCTGAGCAGGCATGAATCCTGCGGCCCAGCTGGCGATTATCAGGCAGCTGAGCAGGCATGAATCCTGCGGCCCAGCTGGCGATTATCAGGCAGCTGAGCAGGCATGAATCCTGCGGCCCAGCTGGCGATTATCAGGCAGCTGAGCAGGCATGAATCCTGCGGCCCAGCTGGCGATTATCAGGCAGCTGAGCAGGCATGAATCCTGCGGCCCAGCTGGCGATTATCAGGCAGCTGAGCAGGCATGAATCCCGCGGCCCAGCTGGCGATTATCAGGCAGCTGAGCAGGCATGAATCCTGCGGCCCAGCTGGCGATTATCAGGCAGCTGAGCAGGCATGAATCCTGCGGCCCAGCTGGCGATTATCAGGCAGCTGAGCAGGCATGAATCCTGCGGCCCAGCTGGCGATTATCAGGCAGCTGAGCAGGCATGAATCCTGCGGCCCAGCTGGCGATTATCAGGCAGCTGAGCAGGCATGAATCCTGCGGCCCAGCTGGCGATTATCAGGCAGCTGAGCAGGCATGAATCCTGCGGCCCAGCTGGCGATTATCAGGCAGCTGAGCAGGCATGAATCCTGCGGCCCAGCTGGCGATTATCAGGCAGCTGAGCAGGCATGAATCCTGCGGCCCAGCTGGCGATTATCAGGCAGCTGAGCAGGCATGAATCCTGCGGCCCAGCTGGCGATTATCAGGCAGCTGAGCAGGCATGAATCCTGCGGCCCAGCTGGCGATTATCAGGCAGCTGAGCAGGCATGAATCCTGCGGCCCAGCTGGCGATTATCAGGCAGCTGAGCAGGCATGAATCCTGCGGCCCAGCTGGCGATTATCAGGCAGCTGAGCAGGCATGAATCCTGCGGCCCAGCTGGCGATTATCAGGCAGCTGAGCAGGCATGAATCCTGCGGCCCAGCTGGCGATTATCAGGCAGCTGAGCAGGCATGAATCCTGCGGCCCAGCTGGCGATTATCAGGCAGCTGAGCAGGCATGAATCCTGCGGCCCAGCTGGCGATTATCAGGCAGCTGAGCAGGCATGAATCCTGCGGCCCAGCTGGCGATTATCAGGCAGCTGAGCAGGCATGAATCCTGCGGCCCAGCTGGCGATTATCAGGCAGCTGAGCAGGCATGAATCCTGCGGCCCAGCTGGCGATTATCAGGCAGCTGAGCAGGCATGAATCCTGCGGCCCAGCTGGCGATTATCAGGCAGCTGAGCAGGCATGAATCCTGCGGCCCAGCTGGCGATTATCAGGCAGCTGAGCAGGCATGAATCCTGCGGCCCAGCTGGCGATTATCAGGCAGCTGAGCAGGCATGAATCCTGCGGCCCAGCTGGCGATTATCAGGCAGCTGAGCAGGCATGAATCCTGCGGCCCAGCTGGCGATTATCAGGCAGCTGAGCAGGCATGAATCCTGCGGCCCAGCTGGCGATTATCAGGCAGCTGAGCAGGCATGAATCCTGCGGCCCAGCTGGCGATTATCAGGCAGCTGAGCAGGCGCTGATCCCGCACCTCAGCAGGCACTGATCACGTGCCTGTCATGCAGTGATCAGGTGACTGAGAGGCGCTGATCATGTGACTGCTCATGTGCTGATCAGGCCTGGATCATGTGCCTCAGCAGGCAAGAATCAAGCAGCTGAGCAGGCATGAATCCTGCGGCCCAGCTGGCGATTATCAGGCAGCTGAGCAGGCATGAATCCTGCGGCCCAGCTGGCGATTATCAGGCAGCTGAGCAGGCATGAATCCTGCGGCCCAGCTGGCGATTATCAGGCAGCTGAGCAGGCATGAATCCTGCGGCCCAGCTGGCGATTATCAGGCAGTTGAGCAGGCGCTGATCCCGCACCTCAGCAGGCATGATCACGGCCTGTCATGCATGATCAGGTGACTGAGAGGCGCTGATCATGTGCTGCTCATGTGCTGATCAGGTAGCTCCTGCACGGATCATGTGCTCAGCGGGAATCAAGCAGCTGAGCAGGCATGAATCCTGCGGCCCAGCTGGCGATTATCAGGCAGCTGAGCAGGCATGAATCCTGCGGCCCAGCTGGCGATTATCAGGCAGCTGAGCAGGCATGAATCCTGCGGCCCAGCTGGCGATTATCAGGCAGCTGAGCAGGCATGAATCCTGCGGCCCAGCTGGCGATTATCAGGCAGCTGAGCAGGCATGAATCCTGCGGCCCAGCTGGCGATTATCAGGCAGCTGAGCAGGCATGAATCCTGCGGCCCAGCTGGCGATTATCAGGCAGCTGAGCAGGCATGAATCCTGCGGCCCAGCTGGCGATTATCAGGCAGCTGAGCAGGCATGAATCCTGCGGCCCAGCTGGCGATTATCAGGCAGCTGAGCAGGCATGAATCCTGCGGCCCAGCTGGCGATTATCAGGCAGCTGAGCAGGCATGAATCCTGCGGCCCAGCTGGCGATTATCAGGCAGCTGAGCAGGCATGAATCCTGCGGCCCAGCTGGCGATTATCAGGCAGCTGAGCAGGCATGAATCCTGCGGCCCAGCTGGCGATTATCAGGCAGCTGAGCAGGCATGAATCCTGCGGCCCAGCTGGCGATTATCAGGCAGCTGAGCAGGCATGAATCCTGCGGCCCAGCTGGCGATTATCAGGCAGCTGAGCAGGCATGAATCCTGCGGCCCAGCTGGCGATTATCAGGCAGCTGAGCAGGCATGAATCCTGCGGCCCAGCTGGCGATTATCAGGCAGCTGAGCAGGCATGAATCCTGCGGCCCAGCTGGCGATTATCAGGCAGCTGAGCAGGCATGAATCCTGCGGCCCAGCTGGCGATTATCAGGCAGCTGAGCAGGCATGAATCCTGCGGCCCAGCTGGCGATTATCAGGCAGCTGAGCAGGCATGAATCCTGCGGCCCAGCTGGCGATTATCAGGCAGCTGAGCAGGCATGAATCCTGCGGCCCAGCTGGCGATTATCAGGCAGCTGAGCAGGCATGAATCCTGCGGCCCAGCTGGCGATTATCAGGCAGCTGAGCAGGCATGAATCCTGCGGCCCAGCTGGCGATTATCAGGCAGCTGAGCAGGCATGAATCCTGCGGCCCAGCTGGCGATTATCAGGCAGCTGAGCAGGCATGAATCCTGCGGCCCAGCTGGCGATTATCAGGCAGCTGAGCAGGCGCTGATCCCGCACCTCAGCAGGCACTGATCACGTGCCTGTCATGCAGTGATCAGGTGACTGAGAGGCGCTGATCATGTGACTGCTCATGTGCTGATCAGGTAGCTCTCCTGCACGGATCATGTGCCTCAGCAGGCAAGAATCAGGCAGCTGAGCAGGCATGAATCCTGCGGCCCAGCTGGCGATTATCAGGCAGCTGAGCAGGCATGAATCCTGCGGCCCAGCTGGCGATTATCAGGCAGCTGAGCAGGCATGAATCCTGCGGCCCAGCTGGCGATTATCAGGCAGCTGAGCAGGCATGAATCCTGCGGCCCAGCTGGCGATTATCAGGCAGCTGAGCAGGCATGAATCCTGCGGCCCAGCTGGCGATTATCAGGCAGCTGAGCAGGCATGAATCCTGCGGCCCAGCTGGCGATTATCAGGCAGCTGAGCAGGCATGAATCCTGCGGCCCAGCTGGCTTATCAGGCAGCTGAGCAGGCATGAATCCTGCGGCCCAGCTGGCGATTATCAGGCAGCTGAGCAGGCATGAATCCTGCGGCCCAGCTGGCGATTATCAGGCAGCTGAGCAGGCATGAATCCTGCGGCCCAGCTGGCGATTATCAGGCAGCTGAGCAGGCATGAATCCTGCGGCCCAGCTGGCGATTATCAGGCAGCTGAGCAGGCATGAATCCTGCGGCCCAGCTGGCGATTATCAGGCAGCTGAGCAGGCATGAATCCTGCGGCCCAGCTGGCGATTATCAGGCAGCTGAGCAGGCGCTGATCCCGCACCTCAGCAGGCACTGATCACGTGCCTGTCATGCAGTGATCAGGTGACTGAGAGGCGCTGATCATGTGACTGCTCATGTGCTGATCAGGTAGCTCTCCTGCACGGATCATGTGCCTCAGCAGGCAAGAATCAAGCAGCTGAGCAGGCATGAATCCTGCGGCCCAGCTGGCGATTATCAGGCAGCTGAGCAGGCATGAATCCTGCGGCCCAGCTGGCGATTATCAGGCAGCTGAGCAGGCATGAATCCTGCGGCCCAGCTGGCGATTATCAGGCAGCTGAGCAGGCATGAATCCTGCGGCCCAGCTGTCGATTATCAGGCAGCTGAGCAGGCATGAATCCTGCGGCCCAGCTGGCGATTATCAGGCAGCTGAGCAGGCATGAATCCTGCGGCCCAGCTGGCGATTATCAGGCAGCTGAGCAGGCATGAATCCTGCGGCCCAGCTGGCGATTATCAGGCAGCGGAGCAGGCATGAATCCTGCGGCCCAGCTGGCGATTATCAGGCAGCTGAGCAGGCATGAATCCTTCGGCCCAGCTGGCGGTTATCAGGCAGCTGAGCAGGCATGAATCCTGCGGCCCTGCTGGCGATTATCAGGCAGCTGAGCAGGCATGAATCCTGCGGCCCAGCTGGCGATTATCAGGCAGCTGAGCAGGCATGAATCCTGCGGCCCAGCTGGCGATTATCAGGCAGCTGAGCAGGCATGAATCCTGCGGCCCAGCTGGCGATTATCAGGCAGCTGAGCAGGCATGAATCCTGCGGCCCAGCTGGCGATTATCAGGCAGCTGAGCAGGCATGAATCCTGCGGCCCAGCTGGCGATTATCAGGCAGCTGAGCAGGCATGAATCCTGAGGCCCAGCTGGCGATTATCAGGCAGCTGAGCAGACATGAATCCTGCGGCCCAGCTGGCGATTATCAGGCAGCTGAGCAGGCATGAATCCTGCGGCCCAGCTGGCGATTATCAGGCAGCTGAGCAGGCATGAATCCTGCGGCCCAGCTGTCGATTATCAGGCAGCTGAGCAGGCATGAATCCTGCGGCCCAGCTGGCGTTATCAGGCAGCTGAGCAGGCATGAATCCTGCGGCCCAGCTGGCGATTATCAGGCAGCTGAGCAGGCATGAATCCTGCGGCCCAGCTGGCGATTATCAGGCAGCTGAGCAGGCATGAATCCTGCGGCCCAGCTGGCGATTATCAGGCAGCTGAGCAGGCATGAATCCTGCGGCCCAGCTGGCGATTATCAGGCAGCTGAGCAGGCATGATCCCGCACCTCAGCAGGCACTGATCACGAGCCTGTCATGCAGTGATCAGGTGACTGAGTGGCGCTGATCATGTGACTGCTCATGTGCTGATCAGGTAGCTCTCCTGCACGGATCATGTGCCTCAGCAGGCAAGATTCAAGCAGCTGAGCAGGCATGAATCCTGCGGCCCAGCTGGCGATTATCAGGCAGCTGAGCAGGCATGAATCCTGCGGCCCAGCTGGCGATTATCAGGCAGCTGAGCAGGCATGAATCCTGCGGCCCAGCTGGCGATTATCAGGCAGCTGAGCAGGCATGAATCCTGCGGCCCAGCTGGCGATTATCAGGCAGCTGAGCAGGCATGAATCCTGCGGCCCAGCTGGCGATTATCAGGCAGCTGAGCAGGCATGAATCCTGCGGCCCAGCTGGCGATTATCAGGCAGCTGAGCAGGCATGAATCCTGCGGCCCAGCTGGCGATTATCAGGCAGCTGAGCAGGCATGAATCCTGCGGCCCAGCTGGCGATTATCAGGCAGCTGAGCAGGCATGAATCCTGCGGCCCAGCTGGCGATTATCAGGCAGCTGAGCAGGCATGAATCCTGCGGCCCAGCTGGCGATTATCAGGCAGCTGAGCAGGCATGAATCCTGCGGCCCTGCTGGCGATTATCAGGCAGCTGAGCAGGCATGAATCCTGCGGCCCAGCGGGCGATTATCAGGCAGCTGAGCAGGCATGAATCCTGCGGCCCAGCTGGCGATTATCAGGCAGCTGAGCAGGCGCTGATCCGCGGCTCAGCAGGCACTGATCAGCTGTCATGCAGTGATCAGGTGATGAGAGGCGCTGCGTGACTGCTGGCGCTTATCAGGCAGCTGTGCAGGCATGAATCCTGCGGCTCAGCTGGCAAGTATCAGGCAGCTGAGCAGGCATGAATCCTGCGGCCCAGCTGGCGATTATCAGGCAGCTGAGCAGGCATGAATCCTGCGGCCCAGCTGGCGATTATCAGGCAGCTGAGCAGGCATGAATCCTGCGGCCCAGCTGGCGATTATCAGGCAGCTGATCAGGCATGAATCCTGCGGCCCAGCTGTCGATTATCAGGCAGCTGAGCAGGCATGAATCCTGCGGCCCAGCTGGCGAATATCAGGCAGCTGAGCAGGCATGAATCCTGCGGCCCAGCTGGCGATTATCAGGCAGCTGAGCAGGCATGAATCCTGCGGCCCAGCTGGCGATTATCAGGCAGCTGAGCAGGCATGAATCCTGCGGCCCAGCTGGCGATTATCAGGAAGCTGAGCAGGCATGAATCCTGCGGCCCAGCTGGCGATTATCAGGCAGCTGAGCAGGCATGAATCCTGCGACCCAGCTGGCGATTATCAGGCAGCTGAGCAGGCATGAATCCTGCGGCCCAGCTGGCGATTATCAGGCAGCTGAGCAGGCATGAATCCTGCGGCCCAGCTGGCGATTATCAGGCAGCTGAGCAGGCATGAATCCTGCGGCCCAGCTGGCGATTATCAGGCAGCTGAGCAGGCATGAATCCTGCGGCCCAGCTGGCGATTATCAGGCAGCTGAGCAGGCATGAATCCTGCGGCCCAGCTGGCGATTATCAGGCAGCTGAGCAGGCATGAATCCTGCGGCCCAGCTGGCGATTATCAGGCAGCTGAGCAGGCATGAAACCTGCGGCCCAGCTGGCGGTAATCAGGCAGCTGAGCAGGCATGAATCCTGCGGCCCAGCTGGCGATTATCAGGCAGCTGAGCAGGCATGAATCCTGCGGCCCAGCTGGCGATTATCAGGCAGCTGAGCAGGCATGAATCCTGCGGCCCAGCTGGCGATTATCAGGCAGCTGAGCAGGCATGAATCCTGCGGCCCAGCTGGCGATTATCAGGCAGCTGAGCAGGCATGAATCCTGCGGCCCAGCTGGCGATTATCAGGCAGCTGAGCAGGCGTTGATCCCGCACCTCAGCAGGCACTGATCACGTGCCTGTCATGCAGTGATCAGGTGACTGAGAGGCGCTGATCATGTGACTGCTCATGTGCTGATCAGGTAGCTCCTGCACGGATCATGTGCTCAGCAGGCAAGAATCAAGCAGCTGAGCAGGCATGAATCCTGCGGCCTAGCTGTCGATTATCAGGCAGCTGAGCAGGCATGAATCCTGCGGCCCAGCTGGCGATTATCAGGCAGCTGAGCAGGCATGAATCCTGCGGCCCAGCTGGCGATTATCAGGCAGCTGAGCAGGCATGAATCCTGCGGCCCAGCTGGCGATTATCAGGCAGCTGAGCAGGCATGAATCCTGCGGCCCAGCTGGCGATTATCAGGCAGCTGAGCAGGCATGATCAGGCGGCTCAGCTGGCGATTATCAGGCTGCTGAGCTGGCATGAATCCTGCGGCTCAGCAGGCGAGTATCAGGCAGCTGAGCAGGCATGAATCCTGCGGCCCAGCTGGCGATTATCAGGCAGCTGAGCAGGCATGAATCCTGCGGCCCAGCTGGCGATTATCAGGCAGCTGAGCAGACATGAATCCTGCGGCCCAGCTGGCGATTATCAGGCAGCTGAGCAGGCATGAATCCTGCGGCCCAGCTGGCGATTATCAGGCAGCTGAGCAGGCATGAATCCTGCGGCCCAGCTGGCGATTATCAGGCAGCTGAGCAGGCATGAATCCTGCGGCCCAGCTGGCGATTATCAGGCAGCTGAGCAGGCATGAATCCTGCGGCCCAGCTGGCGATTATCAGGCAGCTGAGCAGACATGAATCCTGCGGCCCAGCTGGCGATTATCAGGCAGCTGAGCAGGCATGAATCCTGCGGCCCAGCTGGCGATTATCAGGCAGCTGAGCAGGCATGAATCCTGCGGCCCTGCTGGCGATTATCAGGCAGCTGAGCAGGCATGAATCCTGCGGCCCAGCTGGCGATTATCAGGAAGCTGAGCTGGCATGAATCCTGCGGCCCAGCTGGCGATTATCAGGCAGCTGAGCAGGCGCTGATCCCGCACCTCAGCAGGCACTGATCACGTGCCTGTCATGCATTGATCAGGTGACTGAGAGGCGCTGATCATGTGACTGCTCATGTTTGATCAGGTAGCTCTCCTGCACGGATCATGTGCCCAGCAGGCAAGAATCAAGCAGCTGAGCAGGCATGAATCCTGCGGCCCAGCTGGCGATTATCAGGCAGCTGAGCAGGCATGAATCCTGCGGCCCAGCTGGCGATTATCAGGCAGCTGAGCAGGCATGAATCCTGCGGCCCAGCTGGCGATTATCAGGCAGCTGAGCAGGCATGAATCCTGCGGCCCAGCTGGCGTTATCAGGCAGCTGAGCAGGCTGATCCTGCAGCCTCAGCAGGCACTGATCAGTGCCTGAGCAGGCATGAATCCTGCAGCTGAGCTGGCGATTATCAGGCAGCTGGCAGGCAGGAGCTCCTGCGGCCCAGCTGGCGAGTATCAGGCAGCTGAGCAGGCATGAATCCTGCGGCCCAGCTGGCGATTATCAGGCAGCTGAGCAGGCATGAATCCTGCGGCCCAGATGGCGATTATCAGGCAGCTGAGCAGGCATGAATCCTGCGGCCCAGCTGGCGATTATCAGGCAGCTGAGCAGGCATGAATCCTGCGGCCCAGCTGGCGATTATCAGGCAGCTGAGCAGGCATGAATCCTGCGGCCCAGCTGGCGATTATCAGGCAGCTGAGCAGGCATGAATCCTGCGGCCCAGCTGGCGATTATCAGGCAGCTGAGCAGGCATGAATCCTGCGGCCCAGCTGGCGATTATCAGGCAGCTGAGCAGGCATGAATCCTGCGGCCCAGCTGGCGATTATCAGGCAGCTGAGCAGGCATGAATCCTGCGGCCCAGCTGGCGGATTATCAGGCAGCTGAGCAGGCATGAATCCTGCGGCCCAGCTGGCGATTATCAGGCAGCTGAGCAGGCATGAATCCTGCGGCCCAGCTGGCGATTATCAGGCAGCTGAGCAGGCGCTGATCCCGCACCTCAGCAGGCACTGATCACGTGCCTGTCATGCAGTGATCAGGTGACTGAGAGGCGCTGATCATGTGACTGCTCATGTGCTGATCAGGTAGCTCTTCTGCACGGATCATGTGCCTCAGCAGGCAAGAATCCAGCAGCTGAGCAGGCATGAATCCTGCGGCCCAGCTGGCGATTATCAGGCAGCTGAGCAGGCATGAATCCTGCGGCCCAGCTGGCGATTATCAGGCAGCTGAGCAGGCATGAATCCTGCGGCCCTGCTGGCGATTATCAGGCAGCTGAGCAGGCATGAATCCTGCGGCCCAGCTGGCGATTATCAGGCAGCTGAGCAGGCATGAATCCTGCGGCCCAGCTGGCGATTATCAGGCAGCTGAGCAGGCATGAATCCTTCGGCCCAGCTGGCGGTTATCAGGCAGCTGAGCAGGCATGAATCCTGCGGCCCAGCTGGGGTTATCAGGCAGCTGAGCAGGCATGAATCCTGCGGCCCAGCTGGCGATTATCAGGCAGCTGAGCAGGCATGAATCCTGCGGCCCAGCTGGAGGTTATCAGGCAGCTGAGCAGTCATGAATCCTGCGGCCCAGCTGGCGATTATCAGGCAGCTGAGCAGGCATGAATCCTGCGGCCCAGCAGGCATGATCAGGCCTGAGCAGGCATGAATCAGGCGGCTGAGCTGGCGATTATCAGGTAGCTGATCAGGCATGAATCCTGCGGCCCAGCTGGCGAGTATCAGGCAGCTGAGCAGGCATGAATCCTGCGGCCCAGCTGGCGATTATCAGGCAGCTGAGCAGGCATGAATCCTGCGGCCCAGCTGGCGATTCTCAGGCAGCGGAGCAGGCATGAATCCTGCGGCCCAGCTGGCGATTATCAGGCAGCTGAGCAGGCATGAATCGTGCGGCCCAGCTGGCGATTATCAGGCAGCTGAGCAGGCGCTGATCCTGCACCCCAGCAGGCACTGATCACGTGCCTGTCATGCAGTGATCAGGTGACTGAGAGGCTGCGGCCCAGACTGCTCGCTGATCAGGTAGCTCTCCTGCATGGATCATGTGCTCAGCAGGCAAGAATCAGGCAGCTGAGCAGGCATGAATCCTGCGGCCTAGCTGTCGATTATCAGGCAGCTGAGCAGGCATGAATCCTGCGGCCCAGCTGGCGATTATCAGGCAGCTGAGCAGGCATGAATCCTGCGGCCCAGCTGGCGATTATCAGGCAGCTGAGCAGGCATGAATCCTGCGGCCCAGCTGGCGATTATCAGGCAGCTGAGCAGGCGCTGATCCCGCACCCAGCAGGCACTGATCACGTGCCTGTCATGCAGTGATCAGGTGACTGAGAGGCGCTGATCATGTGACTGCTCATGTTGATCAGGTAGCTCTCCTGCACGGATCATGTGCCTCAGCAGGCAAGAATCAAGCAGCTGAGCAGGCATGAATCCTGCGGCCCAGCTGGCGATTATCAGGCAGCTGAGCAGGCATGAATCCTGCGGCCCAGATGGCGATTATCAGGCAGCTGAGCAGGCATGAATCCTGCGGCCCAGCTGGCGATTATCAGGCAGCTGAGCAGGCATGAATCCTGCGGCCCAGCTGGCGATTATCAGGCAGCTGAGCAGGCATGAATCCTGCGGCCCAGCTGGCGATTATCAGGCAGCTGAGCAGGCATGAATCCTGCGGCCCAGCTGGCGATTATCAGGCAGCTGAGCAGGCATGAATCCTGCGGCCCAGCTGGCGATTATCAGGCAGCTGAGCAGGCATGAATCCTGCGGCCCAGCTGGCGATTATCAGGCAGCTGAGCAGGCATGAATCCTGCGGCCCTGCTGGCGATTATCAGGCAGCTGAGCAGGCATGAATCCTGCGGCCCAGCTGGCGATTATCAGGCAGCTGAGCAGGCATGAATCCTGCGGCCCAGCTGGCGATTATCAGGCAGCTGAGCAGGCATGAATCCTGCGGCCCAGCTGGCGATTATCAGGCAGCTGAGCAGGCATGAATCCTGCGGCCCAGCTGGCGATTATCAGGCAGCTGAGCAGGCATGAATCCTGCGGCCCAGCTGGCGATTATCAGGCAGCTGAGCAGGCATGAATCCTGCGGCCCAGCTGGCGATTATCAGGCAGCTGAGCAGGCATGAATCCTGCGGCCCAGCTGGCGATTATCAGGCAGCTGAGCAGGCATGAATCCTGCGGCCCAGCTGGCGATTATCAGGCAGCTGAGCAGGCGCTGATCCCGCACCTCAGCAGGCACTGATCACGTGCCTGTCATGCAGTGATCAGGTGACTGAGAGGCGCTGATCATGACTGCTCATGTGCTGATCAGGTAGCTCTCCTGCACGGATCATGCCTCAGCAGGCAAGAATCAAGCAGCTGAGCAGGCATGAATCCTGCGGCCCAGCTGGCGATTATCAGGCAGCTGAGCAGGCATGAATCCTGCGGCCCAGCTGGCGATTATCAGGCAGCTGAGCAGGCATGAATCCTGCGGCCCAGCTGGCGATTATCAGGCAGCTGAGCAGGCAAGAATCCTGCAGCTCAGCAGGCACTGATCACGTGCCTGTCATGCAGTGATCAGGTGACTGAGAGGCGCTGATCTGTGACTGCTCATGTGCTGATCAGGTAGCTCTCCTGCACGGATCATGTGCCCCAGCAGGCGAGAATCAGGCAGATGAGCAGGCATGAATCCTGCGGCCCAGCTGGCGATTATCAGGCAGCTGAGCAGGCATGAATCCTGCGGCCCAGCTGGCGATTATCAGGCAGCTGAGCAGGCATGAATCCTGCGGCCCAGCTGGCGATTATCAGGCAGCTGAGCAGGCATGAATCCTGCGGCCCAGCTGGCGATTATCAGGCAGCTGAGCAGGCATGAATCCTGCGGCCCAGCTGGCGTTTATCAGGCAGCTGAGCAGGCATGAATCCTGCGGCCCAGCTGGCGATTATCAGGCAGCTGAGCAGGCATGAATCCTGCGGCCCAGCTGGCGATTATCAGGCAGCTGAGCAGGCATGAATCCTGCGGCCCAGCTGTCGATTATCAGGCAGCGGTGCAGGCATGAATCCTGCGGCCCAGCTGGCGATTATCAGGCAGCTGAGCAGGCATGAATCCTGCGGCCCAGCTGGCGTTTATCAGGCAGCTGAGCAGGCATGAATCCTGCGGCCCTGCTGGCGATTATCAGGCAGCTGAGCAGGCATGAATCCTGCGGCCCAGCTGGCGATTATCAGGCAGCTGAGCAGGCATGAATCCTGCGGCCCAGCTGTCGATTATCAGGCAGCTGAGCAGGCATGAATCCTGCGGCCCAGCTGGCGATTATCAGGCAGCTGAGTAGGCATGAATCCTGCGGCCCAGCTGGCGATTATCAGGCAGCTGAGCAGGCATGAATCCTGCGGCCCAGCTGGCGATTATCAGGCAGCTGAGCAGGCATGAATCCTGCGGCCCAGCTGGCGATTATCAGGCAGCTGAACAGGCATGAATCCTGCGGCCCAGCTCGCGATTATCAGGCAGCTGAGCAGGCATGAATCCTGCGGCCCAGCTGGCGATTATCAGGCAGCTGAGCAGGCATGAATCCTGCGGCCCAGCTGGCGATTATCAGGCAGCGGAGCAGGCATGAATCCTGCGGCCCAGCTGGCGATTATCAGGCAGCGGAGCAGGCATGAATCCTGCGGCCCAGCTGGCGATTATCAGGCAGCTGAGCAGGCATGAATCCTGCGGCCCAGCTGGCGATTATCAGGCTGCTGAGCAGGCATGAATCCTGCGGCCCAGATGGCGATTATCAGGCAGCTGAGCAGGCATGAATCCTGCGGCCCAGCTGGCGATTATCAGGCAGCTGAGCAGGCATGAATCCTGCGGCCCAGCTGGCGATTATCAGGCAGCTGAGCAGGCATGAATCCTGCGGCCCAGCTGGCGATTATCAGGCAGCTGAGCAGGCATGAATCCTGCGGCCCAGCTGGCGATTATCAGGCAGCTGAGCAGGCATGAATCCTGCGGCCCAGCTGGCGATTATCAGGCAGCTGAGCAGGCATGAATCCTGCCCAGCTGGCGATTATCAGGCAGCTGAGCAGGCATGAATCCTGCGGCCCTGCTGGCGATTATCAGGCAGCTGAGCAGGCATGAATCCTGCGGCCCAGCTGGCGATTATCAGGCAGCTGAGCAGGCATGAATGCGGCCCAGCTGGCGATTATCAGGCAGCTGAGCAGGCATGAATCCTGCGGCCCAGCTGGCGATTATCAGGCAGCTGAGCAGGCATGAATCCTGCGGCCCAGCTGGCGATTATCAGGCAGCTGAGCAGGCATGAATCCTGCGGCCCAGCTGGCGATTATCAGGCAGCTGAGCAGGCATGAATCCTGCGGCCCAGCTGGCGATTATCAGGCAGCTGAGCAGGCATGAATCCTGCGGCCCAGCTGGCGATTATCAGGCAGCTGAGCAGGCATGAATCCTGCGGCCCAGCTGGCGATTATCAGGCAGCTGAGCAGGCGCTGATCCCGCACTCAGCAGGCACTGATCACGTGCCTGTCATGCAGTGATCAGGTGACTGAGAGGCGCTGATCATGTGACTGCTCATGTGCTGATCAGGCTCTCCTGCACGGATCATGTGCCTCAGCAGGCGAATCAAGCAGCTGAGCAGGCATGAATCCTGCGGCCCAGCTGGCGATTATCAGGCAGCTGAGCAGGCATGAATCCTGCGGCCCAGCTGGCGATTATCAGGCAGCTGAGCAGGCATGAATCCTGCGGCCCAGCTGGCGATTATCAGGCAGCTGAGCAGGCATGAATCCTGCGGCCCAGCTGGCGATTATCAGGCAGCTGAGCAGGCGCTGATCCCGCACCTCAGCAGGCACTGATCACGTGCCTGTCATGCAGTGATCAGGTGACTGAGAGGCGCTGATCATGTGACTGCTCATGTGCTGATCAGGTAGCTCTCCTGCACGGATCATGTGCCTCAGCAGGCAAGAATCAAGCAGCTGAGCAGGCATGAATCCTGCGGCCCAGCTGGCGATTATCAGGCAGCTGAGCAGGCATGAATCCTGCGGCCCAGCTGGCGATTATCAGGCAGCTGAGCAGGCATGAATCCTGCGGCCCAGCTGGCGATTATCAGGCAGCTGAGCAGGCATGAATCCTGCGGCCCAGCTGGCGATTATCAGGCAGCTGAGCAGACATGAATCCTGCGGCCCAGCTGGCGATTATCAGGCAGCTGAGCAGGCATGAATCCTGCGGCCCAGCTGGCGATTATCAGGCAGCTGAGCACGCATGAATCCTGCGGCCCAGCTGGCGATTATCAGGCAGCTGAGCAGGCATGAATCCTGCGGCCCAGCTGTCGATTATCAGGCAGCGGAGCAGGCATGAATCCTGCGGCCCAGCTGGCGATTATCAGGCAGCTGAGCAGGCATGAATCCTTCGGCCCAGCTGGCGGTTATCAGGCAGCTGAGCAGGCATGAATCCTGCGGCCCTGCTGGCGATTATCAGGCAGCTGAGCAGGCATGAATCCTGCGGCCCAGCTGGCGATTATCAGGCAGCTGAGCAGGCATGAATCCTGCGGCCCAGCTGGCGATTATCAGGCAGCTGAGCAGGCATGAATCCTGCGGCCCAGCTGGCGATTATCAGGCAGCTGAGCAGGCATGAATCCTGCGGCCCAGCTGGCGATTATCAGGCAGCTGAGCAGGCATGAATCCTGCGGCCCAGCTGGCGATTATCAGGCAGCTGAGCAGGCATGAATCCTGAGGCCCAGCTGGCGATTATCAGGCAGCTGAGCAGACATGAATCCTGCGGCCCAGCTGGCGATTATCAGGCAGCTGAGCAGGCATGAATCCTGCGGCCCAGCTGGCGATTATCAGGCAGCTGAGCAGGCATGAATCCTGCGGCCCAGCTGTCGATTATCAGGCAGCTGAGCAGGCATGAATCCTGCGGCCCAGCTGGCGATTATCAGGCAGCTGAGCAGGCATGAATCCTGCGGCCCAGCTGGCGATTATCAGGCAGCTGAGCAGGCATGAATCCTGCACCCAGCTGGCGATTATCAGGCAGCTGAGCAGGCATGAATCCTGCGGCCCAGCTGGCGATTATCAGGCAGCTGAGCAGGCATGAATCCTGCGGCCCAGCTGGCGATTATCAGGCAGCTGAGCAGGCGCTGATCCCGCACCTCAGCAGGCACTGATCACGTGCCTGTCATGCAGTGATCAGGTGACTGAGAGGCGCTGATCATGTGACTGCTCATGTGCTGATCAGGTAGCTCTCCTGCACGGATCATGTGCCTCAGCAGGCAAGATTCAAGCAGCTGAGCAGGCATGAATCCTGCGGCCCAGCTGGCGATTATCAGGCAGCTGAGCAGGCATGAATCCTGCGGCCCAGCTGGCGATTATCAGGCAGCTGAGCAGGCATGAATCCTGCGGCCCAGCTGGCGATTATCAGGCAGCTGAGCAGGCATGAATCCTGCGGCCCAGCTGGCGATTATCAGGCAGCTGAGCAGGCATGAATCCTGCGGCCCAGCTGGCGATTATCAGGCAGCTGAGCAGGCATGAATCCTGCGGCCCAGCTGGCGATTATCAGGCAGCTGAGCAGGCATGAATCCTGCGGCCCAGCTGGCGATTATCAGGCAGCTGAGCAGGCATGAATCCTGCGGCCCAGCTGGCGATTATCAGGCAGCTGAGCAGGCATGAATCCTGCGGCCCAGCTGGCGATTATCAGGCAGCTGAGCAGGCATGAATCCTGCGGCCCAGCTGGCGATTATCAGGCAGCTGAGCAGGCATGAATCCTGCGGCCCTGCTGGCGATTATCAGGCAGCTGAGCAGGCATGAATCCTGCGGCCCAGCTGGCGATTATCAGGCAGCTGAGCAGGCATGAATCCTGCGGCCCAGCTGGCGATTATCAGGCAGCTGAGCAGGCGAATCCCGCACCTCAGCAGGCACTGATCACGTGCCTGTCATGCAGTGATCAGGTGACTGAGAGGCGCTGATCATGTGACTGCTCATGTGCTGATCAGGTAGCTCTCCTGCACGGATCATGTGCTCAGCAGGCAAGATCAAGCAGCTGAGCAGGCATGAATCCTGCGGCCCAGCTGGCGATTATCAGGCAGCTGAGCAGGCATGAATCCTGCGGCCCAGCTGGCGATTATCAGGCAGCTGAGCAGGCATGAATCCTGCGGCCCAGCTGGCGATTATCAGGCAGCTGAGCAGGCATGAATCCTGCGGCCCAGCTGTCGATTATCAGGCAGCTGAGCAGGCATGAATCCTGCGGCCCAGCTGGCGAATATCAGGCAGCTGAGCAGGCATGAATCCTGCGGCCCAGCTGGCGATTATCAGGCAGCTGAGCAGGCATGAATCCTGCGGCCCAGCTGGCGATTATCAGGCAGCGGAGCAGGCATGAATCCTGCGGCCCAGCTGGCGATTATCAGGCAGCTGAGCAGGCATGAATCCTTCGGCCCAGCTGGCGGTTATCAGGCAGCTGAGCAGGCATGAATCCTGCGGCCCTGCTGGCGATTATCAGGCAGCTGAGCAGGCATGAATCCTGCGGCCCAGCTGGCGATTATCAGGCAGCTGAGCAGGCATGAATCCTGCGGCCCAGCTGGCGATTATCAGGCAGCTGAGCAGGCATGAATCCTGCGGCCCAGCTGGCGATTATCAGGCAGCTGAGCAGGCATGAATCCTGCGGCCCAGCTGGCGATTATCAGGCAGCTGAGCAGGCATGAATCCTGCGGCCCAGCTGGCGTTATCAGGCAGCTGAGCAGGCATGAATCCTGAGGCCCAGCTGGCGATTATCAGGCAGCTGAGCAGGCATGAATCCTGCGGCCCAGCTGGCGATTATCAGGCAGCTGAGCAGGCATGAATCCTGCGGCCCAGCTGGCGATTATCAGGCAGCTGAGCAGGCATGAATCCTGCGGCCCAGCTGTCGATTATCAGGCAGCTGAGCAGGCATGAATCCTGCGGCCCAGCTGGCGATTATCAGGCAGCTGAGTAGGCATGAATCCTGCGGCCCAGCTGGCGATTATCAGGCAGCTGAGCAGGCATGAATCCTGCGGCCCAGCTGGCGATTATCAGGCAGCTGAGCAGGCATGAATCCTGCGGCCCAGCTGGCGATTATCAGGCAGCTGAGCAGGCATGAATCCTGCGGCCCAGCTGGCGATTATCAGGCAGCTGAGCAGGCGCTGATCCCGCACCTCAGCAGGCACTGATCACGTGCCTGTCATGCAGTGATCAGGTGACTGAGAGGCGCTGATCATGTGACTGCTCATGTGCTGATCAGGTAGCTCTCCTGCACGGATCATGTGCCTGGCAAGAATCAAGCAGCTGAGCAGGCATGAATCCTGCGGCCCAGCTGGCGATTATCAGGCAGCTGAGCAGGCATGAATCCTGCGGCCCAGCTGGCGATTATCAGGCAGCTGAGCAGGCATGAATCCTGCGGCCCAGCTGGCGATTATCAGGCAGCTGAGCAGGCATGAATCCTGCGGCCCAGCTGGCGATTATCAGGCAGCTGAGCAGGCATGAATCCTGCGGCCCAGCTGGCGATTATCAGGCAGCTGAGCAGGCATGAATCCTGCGGCCCAGCTGGCGATTATCAGGCAGCTGAGCAGGCATGAATCCTGCGGCCCAGCTGGCGATTATCAGGCAGCTGAGCAGGCATGAATCCTGCGGCCCAGCTGGCGATTATCAGGCAGCTGAGCAGGCATGAATCCTGCGGCCCAGCTGGCGATTATCAGGCAGCTGAGCAGGCATGAATCCTGCGGCCCAGCTGGCGATTATCAGGCAGCTGAGCAGGCATGAATCCTGCGGCCCTGCTGGCGATTATCAGGCAGCTGAGCAGGCATGAATCCTGCGGCCCAGCTGGCGATTATCAGGCAGCTGAGCAGGCATGAATCCTGCGGCCCAGCTGGCGATTATCAGGCAGCTGAGCAGACGCTGATCCCGCACCTCAGCAGGCACTGATCACGTGCCTGTCATGCAGTGATCAGGTGACTGAGAGGCGCTGATCATGTGACTGCTCATGTGCTGATCAGGTAGCTCCTGCACGGATCATGTGCTCAGCAGGCAAGAATCAAGCAGCTGAGCAGGCATGAATCCTGCGGACCAGCTGGCGGTTATCAGGCAGCTGAGCAGGCATGAATCCTGCGGCCCAGCTGGCGATTATCAGGCAGCTGAGCAGGCATGAATCCTGCGGCCCAGCTGGCGATTATCAGGCAGCTGAGCAGGCATGAATCCTGCGGCCCAGCTGTCGATTATCAGGCAGCTGAGCAGGCATGAATCCTGCGGCCCAGCTGGCGAATATCAGGCAGCTGAGCAGGCATGAATCCTGCGGCCCAGCTGGCGATTATCAGGCAGCTGAGCAGGCATGAATCCTGCGGCCCAGCTGGCGATTATCAGGCAGCTGAGCAGGCATGAATCCTGCGGCCCAGCTGGCGATTATCAGGAAGCTGAGCAGGCATGAATCCTGCGGCCCAGCTGGCGATTATCAGGCAGCTGAGCAGGCATGAATCCTGCGGCCCAGCTGGCGATTATCAGGCAGCTGAGCAGGCATGAATCCTGCGGCCCAGCTGGCGATTATCAGGCAGCTGAGCAGGCATGAATCCTGCGGCCCAGCTGGCGATTATCAGGCAGCTGAGCAGGCATGAATCCTGCGGCCCAGCTGGCGATTATCAGGCAGCTGAGCAGGCATGAATCCTGCGGCCCAGCTGGCGATTATCAGGCAGCTGAGCAGGCATGAATCCTGCGGCCCAGCTGGCGATTATCAGGCAGCTGAGCAGGCATGAATCCTGCGGCCCAGCTGGCGATTATCAGGCAGCTGAGCAGGCATGAATCCTGCGGCCCAGCTGGCGATTATCAGGCAGCTGAGCAGGCATGAATCCTGCGGCCCAGCTGGCGATTATCAGGCAGCTGAGCAGGCATGAATCCTGCGGCCCAGCTGGCGATTATCAGGCAGCTGAGCAGGCATGAATCCTGCGGCCCAGCTGGCGATTATCAGGCAGCTGAGCAGGCATGAATCCTGCGGCCCAGCTGGCGATTATCAGGCAGCTGAGCAGGCATGAATCCTGCGGCCCAGCTGGCGATTATCAGGCAGCTGAGCAGGCGTTGATCCCGCACCTCAGCAGTCACTGATCACGTGCCTGTCATGCAGTGATCAGGTGACTGAGAGGCGCTGATCATGTGACTGCTCATGTGCTGATCAGGCAGCTCTCCTGCACGGATCATGTGCCCAGCAGGCAAGAATCAAGCAGCTGAGCAGGCATGAATCCTGCGGCCTAGCTGTCGATTATCAGGCAGCTGAGCAGGCATGAATCCTGCGGCCCAGCTGGCGATTATCAGGCAGCTGAGCAGGCATGATTCCTGCGGCCCAGCTGGCGATTATCAGGCAGCTGAGCAGGCATGAATCCTGCGGCCCAGCTGGCGATTATCAGGCAGCTGAGCAGGCGCTGATCCCGCACCTCAGCAGGCACTGATCACGTGCCTGTCATGCAGTGATCAGGTGACTGAGAGGCGCTGATCATGTGACTGCTCATGTGCTGATCAGGTAGCTCTCCTGCACGGATCATGTGCTCAGCAGGCAAGAATCAGGCAGCTGAGCAGGCATGAATCCTGCGGCCCAGCTGGCGATTATCAGGCAGCTGAGCAGGCATGAATCCTGCGGCCCAGCTGGCGATTATCAGGCAGCTGAGCAGACATGAATCCTGCGGCCCAGCTGGCGATTATCAGGCAGCTGAGCAGGCATGAATCCTGCGGCCCAGCTGGCGATTATCAGGCAGCTGAGCAGGCATGAATCCTGCGGCCCAGCTGGCGATTATCAGGCAGCTGAGCAGGCATGAATCCTGCGGCCCAGCTGGTGATTATCAGGCAGCTGAGCAGGCATGAATCCTGCGGCCCAGCTGGCGAATATCAGGTAGCTGAGCAGACATGAATCCTGCGGCCCAGCTGGCGATTATCAGGCAGCTGAGCAGGCATGAATCCTGCGGCCCAGCTGGCGATTATCAGGCAGGTGAGCAGGCATGAATCCTGCGGCCCTGCTGGCGATTATCAGGCAGCTGAGCAGGCATGAATCCTGCGGCCCAGCTGGCGATTATCAGGAAGCTGAGCTGGCATGAATCCTGCGGCCCAGCTGGCGATTATCAGGCAGCTGAGCAGGCGCTGATCCCGCACCTCAGCAGGCACTGATCACGTGCCTGTCATGCAGTGATCAGGTGACTGAGAGGCGCTGATCATGTGACTGCTCATGTGCTGATCAGGCAGCTCTCCTGCACGGATCATGTGCCCCAGCAGGCAAGAATCAGGCAGCTGAGCAGGCATGAATCCTGCGGCCCAGCTGGCGATTATCAGGCAGCTGAGCAGGCATGAATCCTGCGGCCCAGCTGGCGATTATCAGGCAGCTGAGCAGGCATGAATCCTGCGGCCCAGCTGGCGATTATCAGGCAGCTGAGCAGGCATGAATCCTGCGGCCCAGCTGGCGATTATCAGGCAGCTGAGCAGGCGCTGATCCCGCACCTCAGCAGGCACTGATCACGTGCCTGTCATGCAGTGATCAGGTGACTGAGAGGCGCTGATCATGTGACTGCTCATGTGCTGATCAGGTAGCTCTCCTGCACGGATCATGTGCCCAGCAGGCAAGAATCAAGCAGCTGAGCAGGCATGAATCCTGCGGCCCAGCTGGCGATTATCAGGCAGCTGAGCAGGCATGAATCCTGCGGCCCAGATGGCGATTATCAGGCAGCTGAGCAGGCATGAATCCTGCGGCCCAGCTGGCGATTATCAGGCAGCTGAGCAGGCATGAATCCTGCGGCCCAGCTGGCGATTATCAGGCAGCTGAGCAGGCATGAATCCTGCGGCCCAGCTGGCGATTATCAGGCAGCTGAGCAGGCATGAATCCTGCGGCCCAGCTGGCGATTATCAGGCAGCTGAGCAGGCATGAATCCTGCGGCCCAGCTGGCGATTATCAGGCAGCTGAGCAGGCATGAATCCTGCGGCCCAGCTGGCGATTATCAGGCAGCTGAGCAGGCATGAATCCTGCGGCCCAGCTGGCGATTATCAGGCAGCTGAGCAGGCATGAATCCTGCGGCCCAGCTGGCGATTATCAGGCAGCTGAGCAGGCATGAATCCTGCGGCCCAGCTGGCGATTATCAGGCAGCTGAGCAGGCGCTGATCCCGCACCTCAGCAGGCACTGATCACGTGCCTGTCATGCAGTGATCAGGTGACTGAGAGGCGCTGATCATGTGACTGCTCATGTGCTGATCAGGTAGCTCTCCTGCACGGATCATGTGCCTCAGCAGGCAAGAATCAAGCAGCTGAGCAGGCATGAATCCTGCCCCCCAGCTGGCGATTATCAGGCAGCTGAGCAGGCATGAATCCTGCGGCCCAGCTGGCGATTATCAGGCAGCTGAGCAGGCATGAATCCTGCGGCCCTGCTGGCGATTATCAGGCAGCTGAGCAGGCATGAATCCTGCGGCCCAGCTGGCGATTATCAGGCAGCTGAGCAGGCATGAATCCTGCGGCCCAGCTGGCGATTATCAGGCAGCTGAGCAGGCATGAATCCTTCGGCCCAGCTGGCGGTTATCAGGCAGCTGAGCAGGCATGAATCCTGCCCCCCAGCTGGCGATTATCAGGCAGCTGAGCAGGCATGAATCCTGCGGCCCAGCTGGCGATTATCAGGCAGCTGAGCAGGCATGAATCCTGCGGCCCAGCTGGTGGTTATCAGGCAGCTGAGCAGTCATGAATCCTGCGGCCCAGCTGGCGATTATCAGGCAGCTGAGCAGGCGCTGATCCGCACCTCAGCAGGCACTGATCACGTGCCTGTCATGCAGTGATCAGGTGACTGAGAGGCGCTGATCATGTGACTGCTCATGTGCTGATCAGGTAGCTCTCCTGCACGGATCATGTGCCCAGCAGGCAAGAATCAAGCAGCTGAGCAGGCATGAATCCTGCGGCCCAGCTGGCGATTATCAGGCAGCTGAGCAGGCATGAATCCTGCGGCCCAGCTGGCGATTATCAGGCAGCTGAGCAGGCATGAATCCTGCGGCCCAGCTGGCGATTATCAGGCAGCTGAGCAGGCATGAATCGTGCGGCCCAGCTGGCGATTATCAGGCAGCTGAGCAGGCTGATCGCGCACCTCAGCAGGCACTGATCACGTGCCTGTCATGCAGTGATCAGGTGACTGAGAGGCGCTGATCATGTGACTGCTCATGTGCTGATCAGGCAGCTCTCCTGCACGGATCATGTGCTCAGCTGGCAAGAATCAGGCAGCTGAGCAGGCATGAATCCTGCGGCCCAGCTGGCGATTATCAGGCAGCTGAGCAGGCATGAATCCTGCGGCCCAGCTGGCGATTATCAGGCAGCTGAGCAGGCATGATTCCTGCGGCCCAGCTGGCGATTATCAGGCAGCTGAGCAGGCATGAATCCTGCGGCCCAGCTGGCGATTATCAGGCAGCTGAGCAGGCGCTGATCCCGCACCTCAGCAGGCACTGATCACGTGCCTGTCATGCAGTGATCAGGTGACTGAGAGGCGCTGATCATGTGACTGCTCATGTGCTGATCAGGTAGCTCTCCTGCACGGATCATGTGCTCAGCAGGCAAGAATCAAGCAGCTGAGCAGGCATGAATCCTGCGGCCCAGCTGGCGATTATCAGGCAGCTGAGCAGGCATGAATCCTGCGGCCCAGCTGGCGATTATCAGGCAGCTGAGCAGGCATGAAACCTGCGGCCCAGCTGGCGATTATCAGGCAGCTGAGCAGGCATGAATCCTGCGGCCCAGCTGGCGATTATCAGGCAGCTGAGCAGGCATGAATCCTGCGGCCCAGCTGGCGATTATCAGGCAGCTGAGCAGGCATGAATCCTGCGGCCCAGCTGGCGATTATCAGGCAGCTGAGCAGGCATGAATCCTGCGGCCCAGCTGGCGATTATCAGGCAGCTGAGCAGGCATGAATCCTGCGGCCCAGCTGGCGATTATCAGGCAGCTGAGCAGGCATGAATCCTGCGGCCCTGCTGGCGATTATCAGGCAGCTGAGCAGGCATGAATCCTGCGGCCCAGCTGGCGATTATCAGGCAGCTGAGCAGGCATGAATCCTGCGGCCCAGCTGGCGATTATCAGGAAGCTGAGCAGGCATGAATCCTGCGGCCCAGCTGGCGATTATCAGGCAGCTGAGCAGGCGCTGATCCCGCACCTCAGCAGGCACTGATCACGTGCCTGTCATGCGATCAGGTGACTGAGAGGCGCTGATCATGTGACTGCTCATGTGCTGATCAGGTAGCTCTCCTGCACGGATCATGTGCCCAGCAGGCAAGAATCAAGCAGCTGAGCAGGCATGAATCCTGCGGCCCAGCTGGCGATTATCAGGCAGCTGAGCAGGCATGAATCCTGCGGCCCAGCTGGCGATTATCAGGCAGCTGAGCAGGCATGAATCCTGCGGCCCAGCTGGCGATTATCAGGCAGCTGAGCAGGCATGAATCCTGCGGCCCAGCTGGCGATTATCAGGCAGCTGAGCAGGCGCTGATCCCGCACCTCAGCAGGCACTGATCACGTGCCTGTCATGCAGTGATCAGGTGACTGAGAGGCGCTGATCATGTGACTGCTCATGTGCTGATCAGGTAGCTCTCCTGCACGGATCATGTGCCTCAGCAGGCAAGAATCAAGCAGCTGAGCAGGCATGAATCCTGCGGCCCAGCTGGCGATTATCAGGCAGCTGAGCAGGCATGAATCCTGCGGCCCAGATGGCGATTATCAGGCAGCTGAGCAGGCATGAATCCTGCGGCCCAGCTGGCGATTATCAGGCAGCTGAGCAGGCATGAATCCTGCGGCCCAGCTGGCGATTATCAGGCAGCTGAGCAGGCATGAATCCTGCGGCCCAGCTGGCGATTATCAGGCAGCTGAGCAGGCATGAATCCTGCGGCCCAGCTGGCGTTATCAGGCAGCTGAGCAGGCATGAATCCTGCGGCCCAGCTGGCGATTATCAGGCAGCTGAGCAGGCATGAATCCTGCGGCCCAGCTGGCGATTATCAGGCAGCTGAGCAGGCATGAATCCTGCGGCCCTGCTGGCGATTATCAGGCAGCTGAGCAGGCATGAATCCTGCGGCCCAGCTGGCGATTATCAGGCAGCTGAGCAGGCATGAATCCTGCGGCCCAGCTGGCGATTATCAGGCAGCTGAGCAGGCATGAATCCTGCGGCCCAGCTGGCGGTTATCAGGCAGCTGAGCAGGCATGAATCCTGCGGCCCAGCTGGCGATTATCAGGCAGCTGAGCAGGCATGAATCCTGCGGCCCAGCTGGCGATTATCAGGCAGCTGAGCAGGCATGAATCCTGCGGCCCAGCTGGCGATTATCAGGCAGCTGAGCAGGCATGAATCCTGCGGCCCAGCTGGCGATTATCAGGCAGCTGAGCAGGCATGAATCCTGCGGCCCAGCTGGCGATTATCAGGCAGCTGAGCAGGCGCTGATCCCGCACCTCAGCAGGCACTGATCACGTGCCTGTCATGCAGTGATCAGGTGACTGAGAGGCGCTGATCATGTGACTGCTCATGTGCTGATCAGGTAGCTCTCCTGCACGGATCATGTGCCTCAGCAGGCAAGAATCAAGCAGCTGAGCAGGCATGAATCCTGCGGCCCAGCTGGCGATTATCAGGCAGCTGAGCAGGCATGAATCCTGCGGCCCAGCTGGCGATTATCAGGCAGCTGAGCAGGCATGAATCCTGCGGCCCAGCTGGCGATTATCAGGCAGCTGAGCAGGCATGAATCCTGCGGCCCAGCTGGCGATTATCAGGCAGCTGAGCAGGCGCTGATCCCGCACCTCAGCAGGCACTGATCACGTGCCTGTCATGCAGTGATCAGGTGACTGAGAGGCGCTGATCATGTGACTGCTCATGTGCTGATCAGGTAGCTCTCCTGCACGGATCATGTGCCCCAGCAGGCAAGAATCAGGCAGCTGAGCAGGCATGAATCCTGCGGCCCAGCTGGCGATTATCAGGCAGCTGAGCAGGCATGAATCCTGCGGCCCAGCTGGCGATTATCAGGCAGCTGAGCAGGCATGAATCCTGCGGCCCAGCTGGCGATTGTCAGGCAGCTGAGCAGGCATGAATCCTGCGGCCCAGCTGGCGATTATTAGGCAGCTGAGCAGACATGAATCCTGCGGCCCAGCTGGCGATTATCAGGCAGCTGAGCAGGCATGAATCCTGCGGCCCAGCTGGCGATTATCAGGCAGCTGAGCAGGCATGAATCCTGCGGCCCAGCTGGCGATTATGAGGCAGCTGAGCAGGCATGAATCCTGCGGCCCAGCTGGCGATTATCAGGCAGCTGAGCAGGCATGAATCCTGCGGCCCAGCTGGCGTTATCAGGCAGCTGAGCAGGCATGAATCCTGCGGCCCAGCTGGCGATTATCAGGCAGCTGAGCAGGCATGAATCCTGCGGCCCTGCTGGCGATTATCAGGCAGCTGAGCAGGCATGAATCCTGCGGCCCAGCTGGCGATTATCAGGCAGCTGAGCAGGCATGAATCCTGCGGCCCAGCTGGCGATTATCAGGCAGCTGAGCAGGCGCTGATCCCGCACCTCAGCAGGCACTGATCACGTGCCTGTCATGCAGTGATCAGGTGACTGAGAGGCGCTGATCATGTGACTGCTCATGTGCTGATCAGGTAGCTCTCCTGCACGGATCATGTGCCTCAGCAGGCAAGAATCAAGCAGCTGAGCAGGCATGAATCCTGCGGCCCAGCTGGCGATTATCAGGCAGCTGAGCAGGCATGAATCCTGCGGCCCAGCTGGCGATTATCAGGCAGCTGAGCAGGCATGAATCCTGCGGCCCAGCTGGCGATTATCAGGCAGCTGAGCAGGCATGAATCCTGCGGCCCAGCTGTCGATTATCAGGCAGCTGAGCAGGCATGAATCCTGCGGCCCAGCTGGCGAATATCAGGCAGCTGAGCAGGCATGAATCCTGCGGCCCAGCTGGCGATTATCAGGCAGCTGAGCAGGCATGAATCCTGCGGCCCAGCTGGCGATTATCAGGCAGCTGAGCAGGCATGAATCCTGCGGCCCAGCTGGCGATTATCAGGCAGCGGAGCAGGCATGAATCCTGCGGCCCAGCTGGCGATTATCAGGCAGCTGAGCAGGCATGAATCCTGCGGCCCAGCTGGCGATTATCAGGCAGCTGAGCAGGCATGAATCCTGCGGCCCAGCTGGCGATTATCAGGCTGCTGAGCAGGCATGAATCCTGCGGCCCAGATGGCGATTATCAGGCAGCTGAGCAGGCATGAATCCTGCGGCCCAGCTGGCGATTATCAGGCAGCTGAGCAGGCATGAATCCTGCGGCCCAGCTGGCGATTATCAGGCAGCTGAGCAGGCATGAATCCTGCGGCCCAGCTGGCGATTATCAGGCAGCTGAGCAGGCATGAATCCTGCGGCCCAGCTGGCGATTATCAGGCAGCTGAGCAGGCATGAATCCTGCGGCCCAGCTGGCGATTATCAGGCAGCTGAGCAGGCATGAATCCTGGGGCCCAGCTGGCGATTATCAGGCAGCTGAGCAGGCATGAATCCTGCGGCCCTGCTGGCGATTATCAGGCAGCTGAGCAGGCATGAATCCTGCGGCCCAGCTGGCGATTATCAGGCAGCTGAGCAGGCATGAATCCTGCGGCCCAGCTGGCGATTATCAGGCCGCTGAGCAGGCATGAATCCTGCGGCCCAGCTGGCGATTATCAGGCAGCTGAGCAGGCATGAATCCTGCGGCCCAGCTGGCGATTATCAGGCAGCTGAGCAGGCATGAATCCTGCGGCCCAGCTGGCGATTATCAGGCAGCTGAGCAGGCATGAATCCTGCGGCCCAGCTGGCGATTATCAGGCAGCTGAGCAGGCATGAATCCTGCGGCCCAGCTGGCGATTATCAGGCAGCTGAGCAGGCATGATCCCGCACCTCAGCAGGCACTGATCACGGCTGCTGCAGGATCAGGTGACTGAGAGGCGCTGATCATGTGACTGCTCTTGTGCTGATCAGGTAGCTCTCCTGCACGTATCATGTGCCTCAGCTGGCAAGAATCAGGCAGCTGAGCAGGCATGAATCCTGCGGCCCAGCTGGCGATTATCAGGCAGCTGAGCAGGCATGAATCCTGCGGCCCAGCTGGCGATTATCAGGCAGCTGAGCAGGCATGAATCCTGCGGCCCAGCTGGCGATTATCAGGCAGCTGAGCAGGCATGAATCCTGCGGCCCAGCTGGCGATTATCAGGCAGCTGAGCAGGCGCTGATCCCGCACCAGCAGGCACTGATCACGTGCCTGTCATGCAGTGATCAGGTGACTGAGAGGCGCTGATCATGTGACTGCTCATGTGCTGATCAGGCAGCTCTCCTGCACGGATCATGTGCCTCAGCAGGCAAGAATCAGGCAGCTGAGCAGGCATGAATCCTGCGGCCCAGCTGGCGATTATCAGGCAGCTGAGCAGGCATGAATCCTGCGGCCCAGCTGGCGATTATCAGGCAGCTGAGCAGGCATGAATCCTGCGGCCCAGCTGGCGATTATCAGGCAGCTGAGCAGGCATGAATCCTGCGGCCCAGCTGGCGATTATCAGGCAGCTGAGCAGGCATGAATCCTGCGGCCCAGCTGGCGATTATCAGGCAGCTGAGCAGGCATGAATCCTGCGGCCCAGCTGGCGATTATCAGGCAGCTGAGCAGGCATGAATCCTGCGGCCCAGCTGGCGATTATCAGGCAGCTGAGCAGGCATGAATCCTGCGGCCCAGCTGTCGATTATCAGGCAGCGGAGCAGGCATGAATCCTGCGGCCCAGCTGGCGATTATCAGGCAGCTGAGCAGGCATGAATCCTGCGGCCCAGCTGGCGTTTATCAGGCAGCTGAGCAGGCATGAATCCTGCGGCCCTGCTGGCGATTATCAGGCAGCTGAGCAGGCTTGATTCCTGCGGCCCAGCTGGCGATTATCAGGCAGCTGAGCAGGCATGAATCCTGCGGCCCAGCTGGCGATTATCAGGCAGCTGAGCAGGCATGAATCCTGCGGCCCAGCTGGCGATTATCAGGCAGCTGAGCAGGCATGAATCCTGCGGCCCAGCTGGCGATTATCAGGCAGCTGAGCAGGCATGAATCCTGCGGCCCAGCTGGCGATTATCAGGCAGCTGAGCAGGCATGAATCCTGCGGCCCAGCTGGCGATTATCAGGCAGCTGAGCAGGCATGAATCCTGCGGCCCAGCTGGCGATTATCAGGCAGCTGAGCAGGCATGAATCCTGCGGCCCAGCTGGCGATTATCAGGCAGCTGAGCAGGCATGAATCCTGCGGCCCAGCTGGCGATTATCAGGCAGCTGAGCAGGCATGAATCCTGCGGCCCAGCTGGCGATTATCAGGCAGCTGAGCAGGCATGAATCCTGCGGCCCAGCTGGCGATTATCAGGCAGCTGAGCAGGCATGAATCCTGCGGCCCAGCTGGCGATTATCAGGCAGCTGATCAGGCATGAATCCTGCGGCCCAGCTGCGGTTATCAGGCAGCTGAGCAGGCATGAATCCTGCGGCCCAGCTGGCGATTATCAGGCAGCTGAGCAGGCATGAATCCTGCGGCCCAGCTGGCGATTATCAGGCAGCTGAGCAGGCATGAATCCTGCGGCCCAGCTGGCGATTATCAGGCAGCTGAGCAGGCATGAATCCTGCGGCCCAGCTGGCGATTATCAGGCAGCTGAGCAGGCATGAATCCTGCGGCCCAGCTGGCGATTATCAGGCAGCTGAGCAGGCATGAATCCTGCGGCCCAGCTGGCGATTATCAGGCAGCTAGCAGGCATGAATCCTGCGGCCCAGCTGGCGATTATCAGGCAGCTGAGCAGGCATGAATCCTGCGGCCCAGCTGGCGATTATCAGGCAGCTGAGCAGGCATGAATCCTGCGGCCCAGCTGGCGATTATCAGGCAGCTGAGCAGGCATGAATCCTGCGGCCCAGCTGGCGTTATCAGGCAGCTGAGCAGGCATGAATCCTGCGGCCCAGCTGGCGATTATCAGGCAGCTGAGCAGGCATGTATCCTGCGGCCCTGCTGGCGATTATCAGGCAGCTGAGCAGGCATGAATCCTGCGGCCCAGCTGGCGATTATCAGGCAGCTGAGCAGGCATGAATCCTGCGGCCCAGCTGGCGATTATCAGGCAGCTGAGCAGGCGCTGATCCCGCACCTCAGCAGGCACTGATCACGTGCCTGTCATGCAGTGATCAGGTGACTGAGAGGCGCTGATCATGTGACTGCTCTTGTGCTGATCAGGTAGCTCTCCTGCACGGATCATGTGCCTCAGCAGGCAAGAATCAGCAGCTGAGCAGGCATGAATCCTGCGGCCCAGCTGGCGATTATCAGGCAGCTGAGCAGGCATGAATCCTGCGGCCCAGCTGGCGATTATCAGGCAGCTGAGCAGGCATGAATCCTGCGGCCCAGCTGGCGATTATCAGGCAGCTGAGCAGGCATGAATCCTGCGGCCCAGCTGGCGATTATCAGGCAGCTGAGCAGGCATGAATCCTGCGGCCCAGCTGGCGATTATCAGGCAGCTGAGCAGGCATGAATCCTGCGGCTCAGCTGGCGATTATCAGGCAGCTGAGCAGGCATGAATCCTGCGGCCCAGCTGGCGATTATCAGGCAGCTGAGCAGGCATGAATCCTGCGGCCCAGCTGGCGATTATCAGGCAGCTGAGCAGGCATGAATCCTGGGGCCCAGCTGGCGATTATCAGGCATCTGAGCAGGCATGAATCCTGCGGCCCAGCTGGTGATTATCAGGCAGCTGAGCAGGCATGAATCCTGCGGCCCAGCTGGCGATTATCAGGCAGCTGAGCAGGGATGAATCCTGCGGCCCAGCTGGCGATTATCAGGCAGCTGAGCAGGCATGAATCCTGCGGCCCAGCTGGCGATTATCAGGCAGCTGAGCAGGCATGAATCCTGCGGCCCACCTGGCGATTATCAGGCAGCTGAGCAGGCATGAATCCTGCGGCCCAGCTGGCGATTATCAGGCAGCTGAGCAGGCATGAATCCTGCGGCCCAGCTGGCGATTATCAGGCAGCTGAGCAGGCATGAATCCTGCGGCCCAGCTGGCGATTATCAGGCAGCTGAGCAGGCATGAATCCTGCGGCCCAGCTGGCGATTATCAGGCAGCTGAGCAGGCATGAATCCTGCGGCCCAGCTGGCGATTATCAGGCAGCTGAGCAGGCATGAATCCTGCGGCCCAGCTGGGGATTATCAGGCAGCTGAGCAGGCGCTGATCCCGCACCTCAGCAGGCACTGATCACGTGCCTGTCATGCAGTGATCAGGTGACTGAGAGGCGCTGATCATGTGACTGCTCATGTGCTGATCAGGTAGCTCTCCTGCACGGATCATGTGCTCAGCAGGCAAGAATCAAGCAGCTGAGCAGGCATGAATCCTGCGGCCTAGCTGTCGATTATCAGGCAGCTGAGCAGGCATGAATCCTGCGGCCCAGCTGGCGATTATCAGGCAGCTGAGCAGGCATGATTCCTGCGGCCCAGCTGGCGATTATCAGGCAGCTGAGCAGGCATGAATCCTGGGGCCCAGCTGGCGATTATCAGGCAGCTGAGCAGGCGCTGATCCTGCACCTCAGCAGGCACTGATCACGTGCCTGTCATGCAGTGAGCAGGTGACTGAGAGGCGCTGATCATGGCTGCTCATGCGATTATCAGGCAGCTGAGCCTGCACGGATCATGTGCTCAGCAGGCAATTATCATGCAGCTGAGCAGGCATGAATCCTGCGGCCCAGCTGGCGATTATCAGGCAGCTGAGCAGGCATGAATCCTGCGGCCCAGCTGGCGATTATCAGGCAGCTGAGCAGGCATGAATCCTGCGGCCCAGCTGGCGATTATCAGGCAGCTGAGCAGGCATGAATCCTGCGGCCCAGCTGGCGATTATCAGGCAGCTGAGCAGGCATGAATCCTGCGGCCCAGCTGGCGATTATCAGGCAGCTGAGCAGGCATGAATCCTGCGGCCCAGCTGGCGATTATCAGGCAGCTGAGCAGGCATGAATCCTGCGGCCCAGCTGGCGAATATCAGGCAGCTGAGCAGACATGAATCCTGCGGCCCAGCTGGCGGTTATTAGGCAGCTGAGCAGGCATGAATCCTGCGGCCCAGCTGGCGATTATCAGGCAGCTGAGCAGGCTGATCCCGCACCTCAGCAGGCACTGATCACGTGCTGTCATGCAGTGATCAGGTGACTGAGAGGCGCTGATCATGTGACTGCTCATGTGCTGATCAGGTAGCTCTCCTGCACGGATCATGTGCCTCAGCAGGCAAGAATCAGCAGCTGAGCAGGCATGAATCCTGCGGCCCAGCTGGCGATTATCAGGCAGCTGAGCAGGCATGAATCCTGCGGCCCAGCTGGCGATTATCAGGCAGCTGAGCAGGCATGAATCCTGCGGCCCTGCTGGCGATTATCAGGCAGCTGAGCAGGCATGAATCCTGCGGCCCAGCTGGCGATTATCAGGCAGCTGAGCAGGCATGAATCCTGCGGCCCAGCTGGCGATTATCAGGCAGCTGAGCAGGCGCTGATCCCGCACCTCAGCAGGCACTGATCACGTGCCTGTCATGCAGTGATCAGGTGACTGAGAGGCGCTGATCATGTGACTGCTCATGTGCTGATCAGGTAGCTCTCCTGCACGGATCATGTGCCCAGCAGGCAAGAATCAAGCAGCTGAGCAGGCATGAATCCTGCGGCCCAGCTGGCGATTATCAGGCAGCTGAGCAGGCATGAATCCTGCGGCCCAGCTGGCGATTATCAGGCAGCTGAGCAGGCATGAATCCTGCGGCCCAGCTGGCGATTATCAGGCAGCTGAGCAGGCATGAATCCTGCGGCCCAGCTGTCGATTATCAGGCAGCTGAGCAGGCATGAATCCTGCGGCCCAGCTGGCGAATATCAGGCAGCTGAGCAGGCATGAATCCTGCGGCCCAGCTGGCGATTATCAGGCAGCTGAGCAGGCATGAATCCTGCGGCCCAGCTGGCGATTATCAGGCAGCTGAGCAGGCATGAATCCTGCGGCCCAGCTGGCGATTATCAGGCAGCGGAGCAGGCATGAATCCTGCGGCCCAGCTGGCGATTATCAGGCAGCTGAGCAGGCATGAATCCTGCGGCCCAGCTGGCGATTATCAGGCAGCTGAGCAGGCATGAATCCTGCGGCCCAGCTGGCGATTATCAGGCTGCTGAGCAGGCATGAATCCTGCGGCCCAGATGGCGATTATCAGGCAGCTGAGCAGGCATGAATCCTGCGGCCCAGCTGGCGATTATCAGGCAGCTGAGCAGGCATGAATCCTGCGGCCCAGCTGGCGATTATCAGGCAGCTGAGCAGGCATGAATCCTGCGGCCCAGCTGGCGATTATCAGGCAGCTGAGCAGGCATGAATCCTGCGGCCCAGCTGGCGATTATCAGGCAGCTGAGCAGGCATGAATCCTGCGGCCCAGCTGGCGATTATCAGGCAGCTGAGCAGGCATGAATCCTGGGGCCCAGCTGGCGATTATCAGGCAGCTGAGCAGGCATGAATCCTGCGGCCCTGCTGGCGATTATCAGGCAGCTGAGCAGGCATGAATCCTGCGGCCCAGCTGGCGATTATCAGGCAGCTGAGCAGGCATGAATCCTGCGGCCCAGCTGGCGATTATCAGGCCGCTGAGCAGGCATGAATCCTGCGGCCCAGCTGGCGATTATCAGGCAGCTGAGCAGGCATGAATCCTGCGGCCCAGCTGGCGATTATCAGGCAGCTGAGCAGGCATGAATCCTGCGGCCCAGCTGGCGATTATCAGGCAGCTGAGCAGGCATGAATCCTGCGGCCCAGCTGGCGGTTATCATGCAGCTGAGCAGGCATGAATCCTGCGGCCCAGCTGGCGATTATCAGGCAGCTGAGCAGGCGCTGATCCCGCACCTCAGCAGGCACTGATCACGTGCCTGTCATGCAGTGATCAGGTGAATGAGAGGCGCTGATCATGTGACTGCTCATGTGCTGATCAGGTAGCTCTCCTGCACGGATCATGTGCCTCAGCAGGCAAGAATCAAGCAGCTGAGCAGGCATGAATCCTGCGGCCCAGCTGGCGATTATCAGGCAGCTGAGCAGGCATGAATCCTGCGGCCCAGCTGGCGATTATCAGGCAGCTGAGCAGGCATGAATCCTGCGGCCCAGCTGGCGATTATCAGGCAGCTGAGCAGGCATGAATCCTGCGGCCCAGCTGGCGATTATCAGGCAGCTGAGCAGGCGCTGATCCCGCACCTCAGCAGGCACTGATCACGTGCCTGTCATGCAGTGATCAGGTGACTGAGAGGCGCTGATCATGTGACTGCTCATGTGCTGATCAGGTAGCTCTCCTGCACGTATCATGTGCCTCAGCAGGCAAGAATCAAGCAGCTGAGCAGGCATGAATCCTGCGGCCCAGCTGGCGATTATCAGGCAGCTGAGCAGGCATGAATCCTGCGGCCCAGCTGGCGATTATCAGGCAGCTGAGCAGGCATGAATCCTGCGGCCCAGCTGGCGATTATCAGGCAGCTGAGCAGGCATGAATCCTGCGGCCCAGCTGGCGATTCTCAGGCAGCTGAGCAGACATGAATCCTGCGGCCCAGCTGGCGATTCTCAGGCAGCTGAGCAGGCATGAATCCTGCGGCCCAGCTGGCGATTATCAGGCAGCTGAGCACCCATGAATCCTGCGGCCCAGCTGGCGATTATCAGGCAGCTGAGCAGGCATGAATCCTGCGGCCCAGCTGTCGATTATCAGGCAGCGGAGCAGGCATGAATCCTGCGGCCCAGCTGGCGATTATCAGGCAGCTGAGCAGGCATGAATCCTGCGGCCCAGCTGGCGTTTATCAGGCAGCTGAGCAGGCATGAATCCTGCGGCCCTGCTGGCGATTATCAGGCAGCTGAGCAGGCATGAATCCTGCGGCCCAGCTGGCGATTATCAGGCAGCTGAGCAGGCATGAATCCTGCGGCCCAGCTGGCGATTATCAGGCAGCTGAGCAGGCATGAATCCTGCGGCCCAGCTGGCGATTATCAGGCAGCTGAGCAGGCATGAATCCTGCGGCCCAGCTGGCGATTATCAGGCAGCTGAGCAGGCATGAATCCTGCGGCCCAGCTGGCGATTATCAGGCAGCTGAGCAGGCATGAATCCTGCGGCCCAGCTGGCGATTATCAGGCAGCTGAGCAGACATGAATCCTGCGGCCCAGCTGGCGATTATCAGGCAGCTGAGCAGGCATGAATCCTGTGGCCCAGCTGGCGATTATCAGGCAGCTGAGCAGGCATGAATCCTGCGGCCCAGCTGTCGATTATCAGGCAGCTGAGCAGGCATGAATCCTGCGGCCCAGCTGGCGGTTATCAGGCAGCTGAGTAGGCATGAATCCTGCGGCCCAGCTGGCGGTTATCAGGCAGCTGAGCAGGCATGAATCCTGCGGCCCAGCTGGCGATTATCAGGCAGCTGAGCAGGCATGAATCCTGCGGCCCAGCTGGCGGTTATCAGGCAGCTGAGCAGGCATGAATCCTGCGGCCCAGCTGGCGATTATCAGGCAGCTGAGCAGGCGCTGATCCCGCACCTCAGCAGGCACTGATCACGTGCCTGTCATGCAGTGATCAGGTGACTGAGAGGCGCTGATCATGTGACTGCTCATGTGCTGATCAGGTAGCTCTCCTGCACGGATCATGTGCCTCAGCAGGCAAGATTCAAGCAGCTGAGCAGGCATGAATCCTGCGGCCCAGCTGGCGATTATCAGGCAGCTGAGCAGGCATGAATCCTGCGGCCCAGCTGGCGATTATCAGGCAGCTGAGCAGGCATGAATCCTGCGGCCCAGCTGGCGGTTATCAGGCAGCTGAGCAGGCATGAATCCTGCGGCCCAGCTGGCGGTTATCAGGCAGCTGAGCAGGCATGAATCCTGCGGCCCAGCTGGCGATTCTCAGGCAGCTAGCAGGCATGAATCCTGCGGCCCAGCTGGCGATTATCAGGCAGCTGAGCAGGCATGAATCCTGCGGCCCAGCTGGCGGTTATCAGGCAGCTGAGCAGGCATGAATCCTGCGGCCCAGCTGGCGATTATCAGGCAGCTGAGCAGGCATGAATCCTGCGGCCCAGCTGGCGGTTATCAGGCAGCTGAGCAGGCATGAATCCTGCGGCCCAGCTGGCGATTATCAGGCAGCTGAGCAGGCATGAATCCTGCGGCCCTGCTGGCGATTATCAGGCAGCTGAGCAGGCATGAATCCTGCGGCCCAGCTGGCGGTTATCAGGCAGCTGAGCAGGCATGAATCCTGCGGCCCAGCTGGCGATTATCAGGCAGCTGAGCAGGTGCTGATCCCGCACCTCAGCAGGCACTGATCACGTGCCTGTCATGCAGTGATCAGGTGACTGAGAGGCGCTGATCATGTGACTGCTCTTGTGCTGATCAGGTAGCTCTCCTGCACGGATCATGTGCCTCAGCAGGCAAGAATCAAGCAGCTGAGCAGGCATGAATCCTGCGGCCCAGCTGGCGGTTATCAGGCAGCTGAGCAGGCATGAATCCTGCGGCCCAGCTGGCGATTATCAGGCAGCTGAGCAGGCATGAATCCTGCGGCCCAGCTGGCGATTATCAGGCAGCTGAGCAGGCATGAATCCTGCGGCCCAGCTGTCGATTATCAGGCAGCTGAGCAGGCATGAATCCTGCGGCCCAGCTGGCGGATATCAGGCAGCTGAGCAGCATGAATCCTGCGGCCCAGCTGGCGGTTATCAGGCAGCTGAGCAGGCATGAATCCTGCGGCCCAGCTGGCGATTATCAGGCAGCTGAGCAGGCATGAATCCTGCGGCCCAGCTGGCGATTATCAGGCAGCTGAGCAGGCATGAATCCTGGGGCCCAGCTGGCGATTATCAGGCAGCTGAGCAGGCATGAATCCTGCGGCCCAGCTGGCGATTATCAGGCAGCTGAGCAGGCATGAATCCTGCGGCCCAGCTGGCGATTATCAGGCAGCTGAGCAGGGATGAATCCTGCGGCCCAGCTGGCGATTATCAGGCAGCTGAGCAGGCATGAATCCTGCGGCCCAGCTGGCGATTATCAGGCAGCTGAGCAGGCATGAATCCTGCGGCCCAGCTGGCGGTTATCAGGCAGCTGAGCAGGCATGAATCCTGCGGCCCAGCTGGCGGTAATCAGGCAGCTGAGCAGGCATGAATCCTGCGGCCCAGCTGGCGATTATCAGGCAGCTGAGCAGGCATGAATCCTGCGGCCCAGCTGGCGGTTATCAGGCAGCTGAGCAGGCATGAATCCTGCGGCCCAGCTGGCGGTTATCAGGCAGCTGAGCAGGCATGAATCCTGCGGCCCAGCTGGCGATTATCAGGCAGCTGAGCAGGCATGAATCCTGCGGCCCAGCTGGCGATTATCAGGCAGCTGAGCAGGTGCTGATCGCGCACCTCAGCAGTCACTGATCACGTGCCTGTCATGCAGTGATCAGGTGACTGAGAGGCGCTGATCATGTGACTGCTCATGTGCTGATCAGGTAGCTCTCCTGCACGGATCATGTGCTCAGCAGGCAAGAATCAAGCAGCTGAGCAGGCATGAATCCTGCAGCCTAGCTATCGATTATCAGGCAGCTGAGCAGGCATGAATCCTGCGGCCCAGCTGGCGATTATCAGGCAGCTGAGCAGGCATGATTCCTGCGGCCCAGCTGGCGGTTATCAGGCAGCTGAGCAGGCATGAATCCTGGGGCCCAGCTGGCGATTATCAGGCAGCTGAGCAGGTGCTGATCCCGCACCTCAGCAGGCACTGATCACGTGCCTGTCATGCAGTGATCAGGTGACTGAGAGGCGCTGATCATGTGACTGCTCATGTGCTGATCAGGTAGCTCTCCTGCACGGATCATGTGCTCAGCAGGCAAGAATCAAGCAGCTGAGCAGGCATGAATCCTGCGGCCCAGCTGGCGATTATCAGGCAGCTGAGCAGGCATGAATCCTGCGGCCCAGCTGGCGATTATCAGGCAGCTGAGCAGACATGAATCCTGCGGCCCAGCTGGCGGTTATCAGGCAGCTGAGCAGGCATGAATCCTGCGGCCCAGCTGGCGATTATCAGGCAGCTGAGCAGGCATGAATCCTGCGGCCCAGCTGGCGGTTATCAGGCAGCTGAGCAGGCATGAATCCTGCGGCCCAGCTGGCGGTTATCAGGCAGCTGAGCAGGCATGAATCCTGCGGCCCAGCTGGCGGATATCAGGCAGCTGAGCAGACATGAATCCTGCGGCCCAGCTGGCGGTTATTAGGCAGCTGAGCAGGCATGAATCCTGCGGCCCAGCTGGCGGTTATCAGGCAGCTGAGCAGGTGCTGATCCCGCACCTCAGCAGGCACTGATCACGTGCCTGTCATGCAGTGATCAGGTGACTGAGAGGCGCTGATCATGTGACTGCTCATGTGTTGATCAGGTAGCTCTCCTGCACGGATCATGTGCCTCAGCAGGCAAGAATCAAGCAGCTGAGCAGGCATGAATCCTGCGGCCCAGCTGGCGATTATCAGGCAGCTGAGCAGGCATGAATCCTGCGGCCCAGCTGGCGATTATCAGGCAGCTGAGCAGGCATGAATCCTGCGGCCCAGCTGGCGATACTCAGGCAGCTGAGCAGGCATGAATCCTGCGGCCCAGCTGGCGATTATCAGGCAGCTGAGCAGGTGCTGATCCCGCACCTCAGCAGGCACTGATCACGTGCCTGTCATGCAGTGATCAGGTGACTGAGAGGCGCTGATCATGTGACTGCTCATGTGTTGATCAGGTAGCTCTCCTGCACGGATCATGTGCCTCAGCAGGCAAGAATCAAGCAGCTGAGCAGGCATGAATCCTGCGGCCCAGCTGGCGATTATCAGACAGCTGAGCAGGCATGAATCCTGCGGCCCAGCTGGCGGTTATCAGGCAGCTGAGCAGGCATGAATCCTGCGGCCCAGCTGGCGGTTATCAGGCAGCTGAGCAGGCATGAATCCTGCGGCCCAGCTGGCGGATATCAGGCAGCTGAGCAGGCATGAATCCTGCGGCCCAGCTGGCGGTTATCAGGCAGCTGAGCAGGCATGAATCCTGCGGCCCAGCTAGCGATTATCCGGCAGCTGAGCAGGCATGAATCCTGCGGCCCAGCTGGCGATTATCAGGCAGCTGAGCAGGTGCTGATCCCGCACCTCAGCAGGCACTGATCACGTGCCTGTCATGCAGTGATCAGGTGACTGAGAGGCGCTGATCATGTGACTGCTCATGTGCTGATCAGGTAGCTCTCCTGCACGGATTATGTGCCTCAGCAGGCAAGAATCAAGCAGCTGAGCAGGCATGAATCCTGCCCCCCAGCTGGCGATTATCAGGCAGCTGAGCAGGCATGAATCCTGCGGCCCAGCTGGCGATTATCAGGCAGCTGAGCAGGCATGAATCCTGCGGCCCTGCTGGCGATTATCAGGCAGCTGAGCAGGCATGAATCCTGCGGCCCAGCTGGCGATTATCAGGCAGCTGAGCAGGCATGAATCCTGCGGCCCAGCTGGCGATTTTCAGGCAGCTGAGCAGCATGAATCCTTTGGCCCAGCTGGCGGTTATCAGGCAGCTGAGCAGGCATGAATCCTGCGGCCCAGCTGGCGGTTATCAGGCAGCTGAGCAGGCATGAATCCTGCGGCCCAGCTGGCGATTATCAGGCAGCTGAGCAGGCATGAATCCTGCGGCCCAGCTGGTGGTTATCAGGCAGCTGAGCAGTCATGAATCCTGCGGCCCAGCTGGCGATTATCAGGCAGCTGAGCAGGTGCTGATCCCGCACCTCAGCAGGCACTGATCACGTGCCTGTCATGCAGTGATCAGGTGACTGAGAGGCGCTGATCATGTGACTGCTCATGTGCTGATCAGGTAGCTCTCCTGCACGGATCATGTGCCTCAGCAGGCAAGAATAAAGCAGCTGAGCAGGCATGAATCCTGCGGCCCAGCTGGCGATTATCAGGCAGCTGAGCAGGCATGAATCCTGCGGCCCAGCTGGCGATTATCAGGCAGCTGAGCAGGCATGAATCCTGCGGCCCAGCTGGCGATAATCAGGCAGCTGAGCAGGCATGAATCCTGCGGCCCAGCTGGCGATTATCAGGCAGCTGAGCAGGTGCTGGTCCCGCACCTCAGCAGGCACTGATCACGTGCCTGTCATGCAGTGATCAGGTGACGGAGAGGCGCTGATCATGTGACTGCTGATGTGCTGATCAGGTAGCTCTCCTGCACGGATCATGTGCCTCAGCAGGCAAGAATCAAGCAGCTGAGCAGGCATGAATCCTGCGGCCCAGCTGGCGATTATCAGGCAGCTGAGCAGGCATGAATCCTGCGGCCCAGCTGGCGATTCTCAGGCAGCGGAACAGGCATGAATCCTGCGGCCCAGCTGGCGGTTATCAGGCAGCTGAGCAGGCATGAATCGTGCGGCCCAGCTGGCGATTATCAGGCAGCTGAGCAGGTGCTGATCGCGCACCTCAGCAGGCACTGATCACGTGCCTGTCATGCAGTGATCAGGTGACTGAGAGGCGCTGATCATGTGACTGCTCATGTGCTGATCAGGTAGCTCTCCTGCACGGATCATGTGCCTCAGCAGGCAAGAATCAAGCAGCTGAGCAGGCATGAATCCTGCGGCCTAGCTATCGATTATCAGGCAGCTGAGCAGGCATGAATCCTGCGGCCCAGCTGGCGATTATCAGGCAGCTGAGCAGGCATGATTCCTGCGGCCCAGCTGGCGGTTATCAGGCAGCTGAGCAGGCATGAATCCTGCGGCCCAGCTGGCGATTATCAGGCAGCTGAGCAGGTGCTGATCCCGCACCTCAGCAGGCACTGATCACGTGCCTGTCATGCAGTGATCAGGTGACTGAGAGGCGCTGATCATGTGACTGCTCATGTGCTGATCAGGTAGCTCTCCTGCACGGATCATGTGCTCAGCAGGCAAGAATCAAGCAGCTGAGCAGGCATGAATCCTGCGGCCCAGCTGGCGATTATCAGGCAGCTGAGCAGGCATGAATCCTGCGGCCCAGCTGGCGATTATCAGGCAGCTGAGCAGGCATGAAACCTGCGGCCCAGCTGGCGGTTATCAGGCAGCTGAGCAGGCATGAATCCTGCGGCCCAGCTGGCGATTATCAGGCAGCTGAGAAGGCATGAATCCTGCGGCCCAGCTGGCGGTTATCAGGCAGCTGAGCAGGCATGAATCCTGCGGCCCAGCTGGCGGTTATCAGGCAGCTGAGCAGGCATGAATCCTGCGGCCCAGCTGGCGGCTATCAGGCAGCTGAGCAGGCATGAATCCTGCGGCCCAGCTGGCGGTTATCAGGCAGCTGAGCAGGCATGAATCCTGCGGCCCTGCTGGCGATTATCAGGCAGCTGAGCAGGCATGAATCCTGCGGCCCTGCTGGCGATTATCAGGCAGCTGGGCAGGCATGAATCCTGCGGCCCAGCTGGCGATAATCAGGAAGCTGAGCAGGCATGAATCCTGCGGCCCAGCTGGCGATTATCAGGCAGCTGAGCAGGTGCTGATCCCGCACCTCAGCAGGCACTGATCACGTGCCTGTCATGCAGTGATCAGGTGACTGAGAGGCGCTGATCATGTGACTGCTCATGTGTTGATCAGGTAGCTCTCCTGCACGGATCATGTGCCTCAGCAGGCAAGAATCAAGCAGCTGAGCAGGCATGAATCCTGCGGCCCAGCTGGCGATTATCAGGCAGCTGAGCAGGCATGAATCCTGCGGCCCAGCTGGCGATTATCAGGCAGCTGAGCAGGCATGAATCCTGCGGCCCAGCTGGCGATACTCAGGCAGCTGAGCAGGCATGAATCCTGCGGCCCAGCTGGCGATTATCAGGCAGCTGAGCAGGTGCTGATCCCGCACCTCAGCAGGCACTGATCACGTGCCTGTCATGCAGTGATCAGGTGACTGAGAGGCGCTGATCATGTGACTGCTCATGTGTTGATCAGGTAGCTCTCCTGCACGGATCATGTGCCTCAGCAGGCAAGAATCAAGCAGCTGAGCAGACATGAATCCTGCGGCCCAGCTGGCGATTATCAGGCAGCTGAGCAGGCATGAATCCTGCGGCCCAGATGGCGATTATCAGGCAGCTGAGCAGGCATGAATCCTGCGGCCCAGCTGGCAATTATCAGGCAGCTGAGCAGGCATGAATCCTGCGGCCCAGCTGGCGGTTATCAGGCAGCTGAGCAGGCATGAATCCTGCGGCCCAGCTGGCGGTTATCAGGCAGCTGAGCAGGCATGAATCCTGCGGCCCAGCTGGCGATTATCAGGCAGCTGAGCAGGCATGAATCCTGCGGCCCAGCTGGCGGTTATCAGGCAGCTGAGCAGGCATGAATCCTGCGGCCCAGCTAGCGATTATCCGGCAGCTGAGCAGGCATGAATCCTGCGGCCCAGCTGGCGATTATCAGGCAGCTGAGCAGGTGCTGATCCCGCACCTCAGCAGGCACTGATCACGTGCCTGTCATGCAGTGATCAGGTGACTGAGAGGCGCTGATCATGTGACTGCTCATGTGCTGATCAGGTAGCTCTCCTGCACGGATCATGTGCCTCAGCAGGCAAGAATAAAGCAGCTGAGCAGGCATGAATCCTGCGGCCCAGCTGGCGATTATCAGGCAGCTGAGCAGGCATGAATCCTGCGGCCCAGCTGGCGATTATCAGGCAGCTGAGCAGGCATGAATCCTGCGGCCCAGCTGGCGATAATCAGGCAGCTGAGCAGGCATGAATCCTGCGGCCCAGCTGGCGATTATCAGGCAGCTGAGCAGGGCTGATCCCGCACCTCAGCAGGCACTGATCACGTGCCTGTCATGCAGTGATCAGGTGACGGAGAGGCGCTGATCATGTGACTGCTGATGTGCTGATCAGGTAGCTCTCCTGCACGGATCATGTGCCTCAGCAGGCAAGAATCAAGCAGCTGAGCAGGCATGAATCCTGCGGCCCAGCTGGCGATTATCAGGCAGCTGAGCAGGCATGAATCCTGCGGCCCAGCTGGCGATTCTCAGGCAGCGGAACAGGCATGAATCCTGCGGCCCAGCTGGCGGTTATCAGGCAGCTGAGCAGGCATGAATCGTGCGGCCCAGCTGGCGATTATCAGGCAGCTGAGCAGGTGCTGATCCCGCACCTCAGCAGGCACTGATCACGTGCCTGTCATGCAGTGATCAGGTGACTGAGAGGCGCTGATCATGTGACTGCTCATGTGCTGATCAGGTAGCTCTCCTGCACGGATCATGTGCTCAGCAGGCAAGAATCAAGCAGCTGAGCAGGCATGAATCCTGCGGCCTAGCTATCGATTATCAGGCAGCTGAGCAGGCATGAATCCTGCGGCCCAGCTGGCGATTATCAGGCAGCTGAGCAGGCATGATTCCTGCGGCCCAGCTGGCGGTTATCAGGCAGCTGAGCAGGCATGAATCCTGCGGCCCAGCTGGCGATTATCAGGCAGCTGAGCAGGTGCTGATCCCGCACCTCAGCAGGCACTGATCACGTGCCTGTCATGCAGTGATCAGGTGACTGAGAGGCGCTGATCATGTGACTGCTCATGTGCTGATCAGGTAGCTCTCCTGCACGGATCATGTGCCTCAGCAGGCAAGAATAAAGCAGCTGAGCAGGCATGAATCCTGCGGCCCAGCTGGCGATTATCAGGCAGCTGAGCAGGCATGAATCCTGCGGCCCAGCTGGCGATTATCAGGCAGCTGAGCAGGCATGAATCCTGCGGCCAGCTGGCGATTATCAGGCAGCTGAGCAGGCATGAATCCTGCGGCCCAGCTGGCGATTATCAGGCAGCTGAGCAGGTGCTGGTCCCGCACCTCAGCAGGCACTGATCACGTGCCTGTCATGCAGTGATCAGGTGACGGAGAGGCGCTGATCATGTGACTGCTGATGTGCTGATCAGGTAGCTCTCCTGCACGGATCATGTGCCTCAGCAGGCAAGAATCAAGCAGCTGAGCAGGCATGAATCCTGCGGCCCAGCTGGCGATTATCAGGCAGCTGAGCAGGCATGAATCCTGCGGCCCAGCTGGCGATTCTCAGGCAGCGGAACAGGCATGAATCCTGCGGCCCAGCTGGCGGTTATCAGGCAGCTGAGCAGGCATGAATCGTGCGGCCCAGCTGGCGATTATCAGGCAGCTGAGCAGGTGCTGATCCCCCTCAGCAGGCACTGATCACGTGCCTGTCATGCAGTGATCAGGTGACTGAGAGGCGCTGATCATGTGACTGCTCATGCTGATCAGGTAGCTCTCCTGCACGGATCATGTGCTCAGCAGGCAAGAATCAAGCAGCTGAGCAGGCATGAATCCTGCGGCCAAGCTGTCGATTATCAGGCAGCTGAGCAGGCATGAATCCTGCGGCCCAGCTGGCGATTATCAGGCAGCTGAGCAGGCATGATTCCTGCGGCCCAGCTGGCGATTATCAGGCAGCTGAGCAGGCATGAATCCTGCGGCCCAGCTGGCGATTATCAGGCAGCTGAGCAGGTGCTGATCCCGCACCTCAGCAGGCACTGATCACGTGCCTGTCATGCAGTGATCAGGTGACTGAGAGGCGCTGATCATGTGACTGCTCATGTGCTGATCAGGTAGCTCTCCTGCACGGATCATGTGCTCAGCAGGCAAGAATCAAGCAGCTGAGCAGGCATGAATCCTGCGGCCCAGCTGGCGATTATCAGGCAGCTGAGCAGGCATGAATCCTGCGGCCCAGCTGGCGATTATCAGGCAGCTGAGCAGGCATGAAACCTGCGGCCCAGCTGGCGGTTATCAGGCAGCTGAGCAGGCATGAATCCTGCGGCCCAGCTGGCGATTATCAGGCAGCTGAGAAGGCATGAATCCTGCGGCCCAGGTGGCGGTTATCAGGCAGCTGAGCAGGCATGAATCCTGCGGCCCAGCTGGCGGTTATCAGGCAGCTGAGCAGGCATGAATCCTGCGGCCCAGCTGGCGGCTATCAGGCAGCTGAGCAGGCATGAATCCTGCGGCCCAGCTGGCGATTATCAGGCAGCTGAGCAGGCATGAATCCTGCGGCCCTGCTGGCGATTATCAGGCAGCTGAGCAGGCATGAATCCTGCGGCCCTGCTGGCGATTATCAGGCAGCTGGGCAGGCATGAATCCTGCGGCCCAGCTGGCGATAATCAGGAAGCTGAGCAGGCATGAATCCTGCGGCCCAGCTGGCGATTATCAGGCAGCTGAGCAGGTGCTGATCCCGCACCTCAGCAGGCACTGATCACGTGCCTGTCATGCAGTGATCAGGTGACTGAGAGGCGCTGATCATGTGACTGCTCATGTGCTGATCAGGTAGCTCTCCTGCACGGATCATGTGCCTCAGCAGGCAAGAATCAAGCAGCTGAGCAGGCATGAATCCTGCGGCCCAGCTGGCGATTATCAGGTAGCTGAGCAGGCATGAATCCTGCGGCCCAGCTGGCGATTATCAGGCAGCTGAGCAGGCATGAATCCTGCGGCCCAGCTGGCGATAATCAGGCAGCTGAGCAGGCATGAATCCTGCGGCCCAGCTGGCGATTATCAGGCAGCTGAGCAGGTGCTGATCCCGCACCTCAGCAGGCACTGATCACGTGCCTGTCATGCAGTGATCAGGTGACTGAGAGGCGCTGATCATGTGACTGCTCATGTGCTGATCAGGTAGCTCTCCTGCACGGATCATGTGCCTCAGCAGGCAAGAATCAAGCAGCTGAGCAGACATGAATCCTGCGGCCCAGCTGGCGATTATCAGGCAGCTGAGCAGGCATGAATCCTGCGGCCCAGATGGCGATTATCAGGCAGCTGAGCAGGCATGAATCCTGCGGCCCAGCTGGCAATTATCAGGCAGCTGAGCAGGCATGAATCGTGCGGCCCAGCTGGCGGTTATCAGGCAGCTGAGCAGGCATGAATCCTGCGGCCCAGCTGGCGGTTATCAGGCAGCTGAGCAGGCATGAATCCTGCGGCCCAGCTGGCGGTTATCAGGCAGCTGAGCAGGCATGAATCCTGCGGCCCAGCTGGCGGTTATCAGGCAGCTGAGCAGGCATGAATCCTGCGGCCCAGCTAGCGATTATCCGGCAGCTGAGCAGGCATGAATCCTGCGGCCCAGCTGGCGATTATCAGGCAGCTGAGCAGGTGCTGATCCCGCACCTCAGCAGGCACTGATCACGTGCCTGTCATGCAGTGATCAGGTGACTGAGAGGCGCTGATCATGTGACTGCTCATGTGCTGATCAGGTAGCTCTCCTGCACGGATCATGTGCCTCAGCAGGCAAGAATCAAGCAGCTGAGCAGGCATGAATCCTGCGGCCCAGCTGGCGATTATCAGGCAGCTGAGCAGGCATGAATCCTGCGGCCCAGCTGGCGATTATCAGGCAGCTGAGCAGGCATGAATCCTGCGGCCCTGCTGGCGATTATCAGGCAGCTGAGCAGGCATGAATCCTGCGGCCCAGCTGGCGATTATCAGGCAGCTGAGCAGGCATGAATCCTGCGGCCCAGCTGGCGATTATCAGGCAGCTGAGCAGCATGAATCCTTTGGCCCAGCTGGCGGTTATCAGGCAGCTGAGCAGGCATGAATCCTGCGACCCAGCTGGCGGTTATCAGGCAGCTGAGCAGGCATGAATCCTGCGGCCTAGCTGGCGATTATCAGGCAGCTGAGCAGGCATGAATCCTGCGGCCCAGCTGGCGATTATCAGGCAGCTGAGCAGCATGAATCCTTTGGCCCAGCTGGCGGTTATCAGGCAGCTGAGCAGGCATGAATCCTGCGACCCAGCTGGCGGTTATCAGGCAGCTGAGCAGGCATGAATCCTGCGGCCCAGCTGGCGGTTATCAGGCAGCTGAGCAGGCATGAATCCTGCGGCCCAGCTGGCGGTTATCAGGCAGCTGAGCAGGCATGAATCCTGCGGCCCAGCTAGCGATTATCCGGCAGCTGAGCAGGCATGAATCCTGCGGCCCAGCTGGCGATTATCAGGCAGCTGAGCAGGTGCTGATCCCGCACCTCAGCAGGCACTGATCACGTGCCTGTCATGCAGTGATCAGGTGACTGAGAGGCGCTGATCATGTGACTGCTCATGTGCTGATCAGGTAGCTCTCCTGCACGGATCATGTGCCTCAGCAGGCAAGAATCAAGCAGCTGAGCAGGCATGAATCCTGCGGCCCAGCTGGCGATTATCAGGCAGCTGAGCAGGCATGAATCCTGCGGCCCAGCTGGCGATTATCAGGCAGCTGAGCAGGCATGAATCCGGCGGCCCTGCTGGCGATTATCAGGCAGCTGAGCAGGCATGAATCCTGCGGCCCAGCTGGCGATTATCAGGCAGCTGAGCAGGCATGAATCCTGCGGCCCAGCTGGCGATTATCAGGCAGCTGAGCAGCATGAATCCTTTGGCCCAGCTGGCGGTTATCAGGCAGCTGAGCAGGCATGAATCCTGCGACCCAGCTGGCGGTTATCAGGCAGCTGAGCAGGCATGAATCCTGCGGCCCAGCTGGCGATTATCAGGCAGCTGAGCAGGCATGAATCCTGCGGCCCAGCTGGCGATTATCAGGCAGCTGAGCAGGCATGATTCCTGCGGCCCAGCTGGCGGTTATCAGGCAGCTGAGCAGGCATGAATCCTGCGGCCCAGATGGCGATTATCAGGCAGCTGAGCAGGTGCTGATCCCGCACCTCAGCAGGCACTGATCACGTGCCTGTCATGCAGTGATCAGGTGACTGAGAGGCGCTGATCATGTGACTGCTCATGTGCTGATCAGGTAGCTCTCCTGCACGGATCATGTGCTCAGCAGGCAAGAATCAAGCAGCTGAGCAGGCATGAATCCTGCGGCCCAGCTGGCGATTATCAGGCAGCTGAGCAGGCATGAATCCTGCGGCCCAGCTGGCGATTATCAGGCAGCTGAGCAGGCATGAAACCTGCGGCCCAGCTGGCGGTTATCAGGCAGCTGAGCAGGCATGAATCCTGCGGCCCAGCTGGCGATTATCAGGCAGCTGAGAAGGCATGAATCCTGCGGCCCAGCTGGCGGTTATCAGGCAGCTGAGCAGGCATGAATCCTGCGGCCCAGCTGGCGGTTATCAGGCAGCTGAGCAGGCATGAATCCTGCGGCCCAGCTGGCGATTATCAGGCAGCTGAGCAGGCATGAATCCTGCGGCCCAGCTGGCGGTTATCAGGCAGCTGAGCAGGCATGAATCCTGCGGCCCTGCTGGCGATTATCAGGCAGCTGAGCAGGCATGAATCCTGCGGCCCTGCTGGCGATTATCAGGCAGCTGGGCAGGCATGAATCCTGCGGCCCAGCTGGCGATAATCAGGAAGCTGAGCAGGCATGAATCCTGCGGCCCAGCTGGCGATTATCAGGCAGCTGAGCAGGTGCTGATCCCGCACCTCAGCAGGCACTGATCACGTGCCTGTCATGCAGTGATCAGGTGACTGAGAGGCGCTGATCATGTGACTGCTCATGTGTTGATCAGGTAGCTCTCCTGCACGGATCATGTGCCTCAGCAGGCAAGAATCAAGCAGCTGAGCAGGCATGAATCCTGCGGCCCAGCTGGCGATTATCAGGTAGCTGAGCAGGCATGAATCCTGCGGCCCAGCTGGCGATTATCAGGCAGCTGAGCAGGCATGAATCCTGCGGCCCAGCTGGCGATACTCAGGCAGCTGAGCAGGCATGAATCCTGCGGCCCAGCTGGCGATTATCAGGCAGCTGAGCAGGTGCTGATCCCGCACCTCAGCAGGCACTGATCACGTGCCTGTCATGCAGTGATCAGGTGACTGAGAGGCGCTGATCATGTGACTGCTCATGTGTTGATCAGGTAGCTCTCCTGCACGGATCATGTGCCTCAGCAGGCAAGAATCAAGCAGCTGAGCAGACATGAATCCTGCGGCCCAGCTGGCGATTATCAGGCAGCTGAGCAGGCATGAATCCTGCGGCCCAGATGGCGATTATCAGGCAGCTGAGCAGGCATGAATCCTGCGGCCCAGCTGGCGATTATCAGGCAGCTGAGCAGGCATGAATCCTGCGGCCCAGCTGGCGATTATCAGGCAGCTGAGCAGGCATGAATCCTGCGGCCCAGCTGGCGGTTATCAGGCAGCTGAGCAGGCATGAATCCTGCGGCCCAGCTGGCGGTTATCAGGCAGCTGAGCAGGCATGAATCCTGCGGCCCAGCTGGCGATTATCAGGCAGCTGAGCAGGCATGAATCCTGCGGCCCAGCTGGCGGTTATCAGGCAGCTGAGCAGGCATGAATCCTGCGGCCCAGCTGGCGATTATCCGGCAGCTGAGCAGGCATGAATCCTGCGGCCCAGCTGGCGATTATCAGGCAGCTGAGCAGGTGCTGATCCCGCACCTCAGCAGGCACTGATCACGTGCCTGTCATGCAGTGATCAGGTGACTGAGAGGCGCTGATCATGTGACTGCTCATGTGCTGATCAGGTAGCTCTCCTGCACGGATCATGTGCCTCAGCAGGCAAGAATCAAGCAGCTGAGCAGGCATGAATCCTGCGGCCCAGCTGGCGATTATCAGGCAGCTGAGCAGGCATGAATCCTGCGGCCCAGCTGGCGATTATCAGGCAGCTGAGCAGGCATGAATCCTGCGGCCCTGCTGGCGATTATCAGGCAGCTGAGCAGGCATGAATCCTGCGGCCCAGCTGGCGATTATCAGGCAGCTGAGCAGGCATGAATCCTGCGGCCCAGCTGGCGATTATCAGGCAGCTGAGCAGCATGAATCCTTTGGCCCAGCTGGCGGTTATCAGGCAGCTGAGCAGGCATGAATCCTGCGACCCAGCTGGCGGTTATCAGGCAGCTGAGCAGGCATGAATCCTGCGGCCCAGCTGGCGATTATCAGGCAGCTGAGCAGGCATGAATCCTGCGGCCCAGCTGGCGATTATCAGTCAGCTGAGAAGGCATGAATCCTTCGGCCCAGCTGGCGGTTATCAGGCAGCTGAGCAGGCATGAATCCTGCGACCCAGCTGGCGGTTATCAGGCAGCTGAGCAGGCATGAATCCTGCGGCCCAGCTGGCGGTTATCAGGCAGCTGAGCAGGCATGAATCCTGCGGCCCAGCTGGCGGTTATCAGGCAGCTGAGCAGGCATGAATCCTGCGGCCCAGATGGCGATTATCCGGCAGCTGAGCAGGCATGAATCCTGCGGCCCAGCTGGCGATTATCAGGAAGCTGAGCAGGTGCTGATCCCGCACCTCAGCAGGCACTGATCACGTGCATGTCATGCAGTGATCAGGTGACTGAGAGGCGCTGATCATGTGACTGCTCATGTGCTGATCAGGTAGCTCTCCTGCACGGATCATGTGCCTCAGCAGGCAAGAATCAAGCAGCTGAGCAGGCATGAATCCTGCCGCCCAGCTGGCGATTATCAGGCAGCTGAGCAGGCATGAATCCTGCGGCCCAGCTGGCGATTATCAGGCAGCTGAGCAGGCATGAATCCGGCGGCCCAGCTGGCGATTATCAGGCAGCTGAGCAGGCATGAATCCTGCGGCCCAGCTGGCGATTATCAGGCAGCTGAGCAGGCATGAATCCTGCGGCCCAGCTGGCGATTATCAGGCAGCTGAGCAGCATGAATCCTTTGGCCCAGCTGGCGGTTATCAGGCAGCTGAGCAGGCATGAATCCTGCGACCCAGCTGGCGGTTATCAGGCAGCTGAGCAGGCATGAATCCTGCGGCCCAGCTGGCGATTATCAGGCAGCTGAGCAGGCATGAATCCTGCGGCCCAGCTGGCGATTATCAGGCAGCTGAGCAGGCATGAATCCTTCGGCCCAGCTGGCGGTTATCAGGCAGCTGAGCAGGCATGAATCCTGCGACCCAGCTGGCGGTTATCAGGCAGCTGAGCAGGCATGAATCCTGCGGCCCAGCTGGCGGTTATCAGGCAGCTGAGCAGGCATGAATCCTGCGGCCCAGCTGGCGATTATCAGGCAGCTGAGCAGGTGCTGATCCCGCACCTCAGCAGGCACTGATCACGTGCCTGTCATGCAGTGATCAGGTGACTGAGAGGCGCTGATCATGTGACTGCTCATGCGCTGATCAGGTAGCTCTCCTGCACGGATCATGTGCCTCAGCAGGCAAGAATAAAGCAGCTGAGCAGGCATGAATCCTGCGGCCCAGCTGGCGATTATCAGGCAGCTGAGCAGGCATGAATCCTGCGGCCCAGCTGGCGATTATCAGGCAGCTGAGCAGGTGCTGATCCCGCACCTCAGCAGGCACTGATCACGTGCCTGTCATGCAGTGATCAGGTGACGGAGAGGCGCTGATCATGTGACTGCTGATGTGCTGATCAGGTAGCTCTCCTGCACGGATCATGTGCCTCAGCAGGCAAGAATCAAGCAGCTGAGCAGGCATGAATCCTGCGGCCCAGCTGGCGATTATCAGGCAGCTGAGCAGGCATGAATCCTGCGGCCCAGCTGGCGATTCTCAGGCAGCGGAGCAGGCATGAATCCTGCGGCCCAGCTGGCGGTTATCAGGCAGCTGAGCAGGCATGAATCGTGCGGCCCAGCTGGCGATTATCAGGCAGCTGAGCAGGTGCTGATCGCGCACCTCAGCAGGCACTGATCACGTGCCTGTCATGCAGTGATCAGGTGACTGAGAGGCGCTGATCATGTGACTGCTCATGTGCTGATCAGGTAGCTCTCCTGCACGGATCATGTGCTCAGCAGGCAAGAATCAAGCAGCTGAGCAGGCATGAATCCTGCGGCCTAGCTGTCGATTATCAGGCAGCTGAGCAGGCATGAATCCTGCGGCCCAGCTGGCGATTATCAGGCAGCTGAGCAGGCATGATTCCTGCGGCCCAGCTGGCGGTTATCAGGAGGCTGAGCAGGCATGAATCCTGCGGCCCAGCTGGCGATTATCAGGCAGCTGAGCAGGTGCTGATCCCGCACCTCAGCAGGCACTGATCACGTGCCTGTCATGCAGTGATCAGGTGACTGAGAGGCGCTGATCATGTGACTGCTCATGTGCTGATCAGGTAGCTCTCCTGCACGGATCATGTGCCTCAGCAGGCAAGAATCAAGCAGCTGAGCAGGCATGAATCCTGCGGCCCAGCTGGCGATTATCAGGCAGCTGAGCAGGCATGAATCCTGCGGCCCAGCTGGCGATTATCAGGCAGCTGAGCAGGCATGAAACCTGCGGCCCAGCTGGCGATTATCAGGCAGCTGAGCAGGCATGAATCCTGCGGCCCAGCTGGCGATTATCAGGCAGCTGAGAAGGCATGAATCCTGCGGCCCAGCGGGCGGTTATCAGGCAGCTGAGCAGGCATGAATCCTGCGGCCCAGCTGGCGGTTATCAGGCAGCTGAGCAGGCATGAATCCTGCGGCCCAGCTGGCGGCTATCAGGCAGCTGAGCAGGCATGAATCCTGCGGCCCAGCTGGCGATTATCAGGCAGCTGAGCAGGCATGAATCCTGCGGCCCTGCTGGCGATTATCAGGCAGCTGAGCAGGCATGAATCCTGCGGCCCTGCTGGCGATTATCAGGCAGCTGGGCAGGCATGAATCCTGCGGCTCAGCTAGCGATTATCCGGCAGCTGAGCAGGCATGAATCCTGCGGCTCAGCTAGCGATTATCCGGCAGCTGAGCAGGCATGAATCCTGCGGCCCAGCTGGCGATTATCAGGCAGCTGAGCAGGTGCTGATCCCGCACCTCAGCAGGCACTGATCACGTGCCTGTCATGCAGTGATCAGGTGACTGAGAGGCGCTGATCATGTGACTGCTCATGTGCTGATCAGGTAGCTCTCCTGCACGGATCATGTGCCTCAGCAGGCAAGAATCAAGCAGCTGAGCAGGCATGAATCCTGCGGCCCAGCTGGCGATTATCAGGCAGCTGAGCAGGCATGAATCCTGCGGCCCAGCTGGCGATTATCAGGCAGCTGAGCAGGCATGAATCCGGCGGCCCTGCTGGCGATTATCAGGCAGCTGAGCAGGCATGAATCCTGCGGCCCAGCTGGCGATTATCAGGCAGCTGAGCAGGCATGAATCCTGCGGCCCAGCTGGCGATTATCAGGCAGCTGAGCAGGCATGAATCCTTCGGCCCAGCTGGCGGTTATCAGGCAGCTGAGCAGGCATGAATCCTGCGACCCAGCTGGCGATTATCAGGCAGCTGAGCAGGCATGAATCCTGCGGCCCAGCTGGCGATTATCAGGCAGCTGAGCAGGCATGAATCCTGCGGCCCAGCTGGCGATTATCAGGCAGCTGAGCAGCATGAATCCTTTGGCCCAGCTGGCGGTTATCAGGCAGCTGAGCAGGCATGAATCCTGCGACCCAGCTGGCGGTTATCAGGCAGCTGAGCAGGCATGAATCCTGCGGCCCAGCTGGCGGTTATCAGGCAGCTGAGCAGGCATGAATCCTGCGGCCCAGCTGGCGATTATCAGGCAGCTGAGCAGGTGCTGATCCCGCACCTCAGCAGGCACTGATCACGTGCCTGTCATGCAGTGATCAGGTGACTGAGAGGCGCTGATCATGTGACTGCTCATGTGCTGATCAGGTAGCTCTCCTGCACGGATCATGTGCCTCAGCAGGCAAGAATAAAGCAGCTGAGCAGGCATGAATCCTGCGGCCCAGCTGGCGATTATCAGGCAGCTGAGCAGGCATGAATCCTGCGGCCCAGCTGGCGATTATCAGGCAGCTGAGCAGGCATGAATCCTGCGTCCCAGCTGGCGATTATCAGGCAGCTGAGCAGGCATGAATCCTGCGGACCAGCTGGCGATTATCAGGGAGCTTAGCAGGCGCTGATCCCGCACCTCAGCAGGCACTGATCATGTGCCTGTCATGCAGTGATCAGGTGACTGAGAGGCGCTGATTATGTGACTGCTCATGTGCTGATCAGGTAGCTCTCCTGCACGGATCATGTGCCTCAGCAGGCAAGAATCAAGCAGCTGAGCAGGCATGAATCCTGCGGCCCAGCTGGCGATTATCAGGCAGCTGAGCAGGCATGAATCCTGCGGCCCAGCTGGCGATTATCAGGCAGCTGAGCAGGCATGAATCCTGCGGCCCAGCTGGCGATTATCAGGCAGCTGAGCAGGCATGAATCGTGCGGCCCAGCTGGCGATTATCAGGCAGCTGAGCAGGCTGATCCCGCACCTCAGCAGGCACTGATCACGTGCCTGTCATGCAGTGATCAGGTGACTGAGAGGCGCTGATCATGTGACTGCTCATGTGCTGATCAGGTAGCTCTCCTGCACGGATCATGTGCCCAGCAGGCAAGAATCAAGCAGCTGAGCAGGCATGAATCCTGCGGCCTAGCTGTCGATTATCAGGCAGCTGAGCAGGCATGAATCCTGCGGCCCAGCTGGCGATTATCAGGCAGCTGAGCAGGCATGATTCCTGCGGCCCAGCTGGCGATTATCAGGAGGCTGAGCAGGCATGAATCCTGCGGCCCAGCTGGCGATTATCAGGCAGCTGAGCAGGCGCTGATCCCGCACCTCAGCAGGCACTGATCACGTGCCTGTCATGCAGTGATCAGGTGACTGAGAGGCGCTGATCATGTGACTGCTCATGTGCTGATCAGGTAGCTCTCCTGCACGGATCATGTGCTCAGCAGGCAAGAATCAAGCAGCTGAGCAGGCATGAATCCTGCGGCCCAGCTGGCGATTATCAGGCAGCTGAGCAGGCATGAATCCTGCGGCCCAGCTGGCGATTATCAGGCAGCTGAGCAGGCATGAAACCTGCGGCCCAGCTGGCGATTATCAGGCAGCTGAGCAGGCATGAATCCTGCGGCCCAGCTGGCGATTATCAGGCAGCTGAGAAGGCATGAATCCTGCGGCCCAGCGGGCGATTATCAGGCAGCTGAGCAGGCATGAATCCTGCGGCCCAGCTGGCGATTATCAGGCAGCTGAGCAGGCATGAATCCTGCGGCCCAGCTGGCGATTATCAGGCAGCTGAGCAGGCATGAATCCTGCGGCCCAGCTGGCGGTTATCAGGCAGCTGAGCAGGCATGAATCCTGCGGCCCTGCTGGCGATTATCAGGCAGCTGAGCAGGCATGAATCCTGCGGCCCTGCTGGCGATTATCAGGCAGCTGAGCAGGCATGAATCCTGCGGCCCAGCTGGCGATTATCAGGCAGCTGAGCAGGCATGAATCCTGCGGCCCAGCTGGCGATTATCAGGCAGCTGAGCAGGCGCTGATCCCGCACCTCAGCAGGCACTGATCACGTGCCTGTCATGCAGTGATCAGGTGACTGAGAGGCGCTGATCATGTGACTGCTCATGTGCTGATCAGGTAGCTCTCCTGCACGGATCATGTGCCTCAGCAGGCAAGAATCAAGCAGCTGAGCAGGCATGAATCCTGCGGCCCAGCTGGCGATTATCAGGCAGCTGAGCAGGCATGAATCCTGCGGCCCAGCTGGCGATTATCAGGCAGCTGAGCAGGCATGAATCCTGCGGCCCAGCTGGCGATTATCAGGCAGCTGAGCAGGCATGAATCCTGCGGCCCAGCTGGCGATTATCAGGCAGCTGAGCAGGCGCTGATCCCGCACCTCAGCAGGCACTGATCACGTGCCTGTCATGCAGTGATCAGGTGACTGAGAGGCGCTGATCATGTGACTGCTCATGTGCTGATCAGGTAGCTCTCCTGCACGGATCATGTGCCTCAGCTGCAAGAATCAAGCAGCTGAGCAGGCATGAATCCTGCGGCCCAGCTGGCGATTATCAGGCAGCTGAGCAGGCATGAATCCTGCGGCCCAGCGGGCGGTTATCAGGCAGCTGAGCAGGCATGAATCCTGCGGCCCAGCTGGCGTTATCAGGCAGCTGAGCAGGCATGAATCCTGCGGCCCAGCTGGCGATTATCAGGCAGCTGAGCAGGCATGAATCCTGCGGCCCAGCTGGCGGTTATCAGGCAGCTGAGCAGGCATGAATCCTGCGGCCCTGCTGGCGATTATCAGGCAGCTGAGCAGGCATGAATCCTGCGGCCCTGCTGGCGATTATCAGGCAGCTGAGCAGGCATGAATCCTGCGGCCCAGCTGGCGATTATCAGGAAGCTGAGCAGGCATGAATCCTGCGGCCCAGCTGGCGATTATCAGGCAGCTGAGCAGGCGCTGATCCCGCACCTCAGCAGGCACTGATCACGTGCCTGTCATGCAGTGATCAGGTGACTGAGAGGCGCTGATCATGTGACTGCTCATGTGCTGATCAGGTAGCTCTCCTGCACGGATCATGTGCCTCAGCAGGCAAGAATCAAGCAGCTGAGCAGGCATGAATCCTGCGGCCCAGCTGGCGATTATCAGGCAGCTGAGCAGGCATGAATCCTGCGGCCCAGCTGGCGATTATCAGGCAGCTGAGCAGGCATGAATCCTGCGGCCCAGCTGGCGATTATCAGGCAGCTGAGCAGGCATGAATCCTGCGGCCCAGCTGGCGATTATCAGGCAGCTGAGCAGGCGCTGATCCCGCACCTCAGCAGGCACTGATCACGTGCCTGTCATGCAGTGATCAGGTGACTGAGAGGCGCTGATCATGTGACTGCTCATGTGCTGATCAGGCAGCTCTCCTGCACGGATCATGTGCCTCAGCAGGCAAGAATCAGGCAGCTGAGCAGGCATGAATCCTGCGGCCCAGCTGGCGATTATCAGGCAGCTGAGCAGGCATGAATCCTGCGGCCCAGATGGCGATTATCAGGCAGCTGAGCAGGCATGAATCCTGCGGCCCAGCTGGCGATTATCAGGCAGCTGAGCAGGCATGAATCCTGCGGCCCAGCTGGCGATTATCAGGCAGCTGAGCAGGCATGAATCGTGCGGCCCAGCTGGCGATTATCAGGCAGCTGAGCAGGCATGAATCGTGCGGCCCAGCTGGCAATTATCAGGCAGCTGAGCAGGCGCTGATCCCGCACCTCAGCAGGCACTGATCACGTGCCTGTCATGCAGTGATCAGGTGACTGAGAGGCGCTGATCATGTGACTGCTCATGTGCTGATCAGGTAGCTCTCCTGCACGGATCATGTGCCCAGCAGGCAAGAATCAAGCAGCTGAGCAGGCATGAATCCTGCGGCCTAGCTGTCGATTATCAGGCAGCTGAGCAGGCATGAATCCTGCGGCCCAGCTGGCGATTATCAGGCAGCTGAGCAGGCATGATTCCTGCGGCCCAGCTGGCGGTTATCAGGAAGCTGAGCAGGCATGAATCCTGCGGCCCAGCTGGCGATTATCAGGCAGCTGAGCAGGCGCTGATCCCGCACATCAGCAGGCACTGATCACGTGCCTGTCATGCAGTGATCAGGTGACTGAGAGGCGCTGATCATGTGACTGTTCATGTGCTGATCAGGTAGCTCTCCTGCACGGATCATGTGCTCAGCAGGCAAGAATCAAGCAGCTGAGCAGGCATGAATCCTGCGGCCCAGCTGGCGATTATCAGGCAGCTGAGCAGGCATGAATCCTGCGGCCCAGCTGGCGATTATCAGGCAGCTGAGCAGGCATGAAACCTGCGGCCCAGCTGGCGATTATCAGGCAGCTGAGCAGGCATGAATCCTGCGGCCCAGCTGGCGATTATCAGGCAGCTGAGAAGGCATGAATCCTGCGGCCCAGCTGGCGATTATCAGGCAGCTGAGCAGGCATGAATCCTGCGGCCCAGCTGGCGATTATCAGGCAGCTGAGCAGGCATGAATCCTGCGGCCCAGCTGGCGATTATCAGGCAGCTGAGCAGGCATGAATCCTGCGGCCCAGCTGGCGATTATCAGGAAGCTGAGCAGGCATGAATCCTGCGGCCCTGCTGGCGATTATCAGGCAGCTGAGCAGGCATGAATCCTGCGGCCCTGCTGGCGATTATCAGGCAGCTGAGCAGGCATGAATCCTGCGGCCCAGCTGGCGATTATCAGGCAGCTGAGCAGGCATGAATCCTGCGGCCCAGCTGGCGATTATCAGGCAGCTGAGCAGGCATGAATCCTGCGGCCCAGCTGGCGATTATCAGGCAGCTGAGCAGGCGCTGATCCCGCACCTCAGCAGGCACTGATCACGTGCCTGTCATGCAGTGATCAGGTGACTGAGAGGCGCTGATCATGTGACTGCTCATGTGCTGATCAGGTAGCTCTCCTGCACGGATCATGTGCCTCAGCAGGCAAGAATCAAGCAGCTGAGCAGGCATGAATCCTGCGGCCCAGCTGGCGATTATCAGGCAGCTGAGCAGGCATGAATCCTGCGGCCCAGCTGGCGATTATCAGGCAGCTGAGCAGGCATGAATCCGGCGGCCCAGCTGGCGATTATCAGGCAGCTGAGCAGGCATGAATCCTGCGGCCCAGCTGGCGATTATCAGGCAGCTGAGCAGGCATGAATCCTGCGGCCCAGCTGGCGATTATCAGGCAGCTGAGCAGGCATGAATCCTTCGGCCCAGCTGGCGGTTATCAGGCAGCTGAGCAGGCATGAATCCTGCGGCCCAGCTGGCGATTATCAGGCAGCTGAGCAGGCATGAATCCTGCGGCCCAGCTGGCGATTATCAGGCAGCTGAGCAGGCATGAATCCTGCGGCCCAGCTGGCGATTATCAGGCAGCTGAGCAGGCATGAATCCTTCGGCCCAGCTGGCGGTTATCAGGCAGCTGAGCAGGCATGAATCCTGCGGCCCAGCTGGCGGTTATCAGGCAGCTGAGCAGGCATGAATCCTGCGGCCCAGCTGGCGATTATCAGGCAGCTGAGCAGGCATGAATCCTGCGGCCCAGCTGGCGATTATCAGGCAGCTGAGCAGGCGCTGATCCCGCACCTCAGCAGGCACTGATCACGTGCCTGTCATGCAGTGATCAGGTGACTGAGAGGCGCTGATCATGTGACTGCTCATGTGCTGATCAGGTAGCTCTCCTGCACGGATCATGTGCCTCAGCAGGCAAGAATAAAGCAGCTGAGCAGGCATGAATCCTGCGGCCCAGCTGGCGATTATCAGGCAGCTGAGCAGGCATGAATCCTGCGGCCCAGCTGGCGATTATCAGGCAGCTGAGCAGGCATGAATCCTGCGGCCCAGCTGGCGATTATCAGGCAGCTGAGCAGGCATGAATCCTGCGGCCCAGCTGGCGATTATCAGGCAGCTGAGCAGGCGCTGATCCCGCACCTCAGCAGGCACTGATCACGTGCCTGTCATGCAGTGATCAGGTGACTGAGAGGCGCTGATCATGTGACTGCTCATGTGCTGATCAGGTAGCTCTCCTGCACGGATCATGTGCCTCAGCAGGCAAGAATCAAGCAGCTGAGCAGGCATGAATCCTGCGGCCCAGCTGGCGATTATCAGGCAGCTGAGCAGGCATGAATCCTGCGGCCCAGCTGGCGATTATCAGGCAGCGGAGCAGGCATGAATCCTGCGGCCCAGCTGGCGATTATCAGGCAGCTGAGCAGGCATGAATCCTGCGGCCCAGCTGGCGATTATCAGGCAGCTGAGCAGGTGCTGATCCCGCACCTCAGCAGGCACTGATCACGTGCCTGTCATGCAGTGATCAGGTGACTGAGAGGCGCTGATCATGTGACTGCTCATGTGCTGATCAGGTAGCTCTCCTGCACGGATCATGTGCTCAGCAGGCAAGAATCAGGCAGCTGAGCAGGCATGAATCCTGCGGCCCAGCTGGCGATTATCAGGCAGCTGAGCAGGCATGAATCCTGCGGCCCAGCTGGCGATTATCAGGCAGCTGAGCAGGCATGATTCCTGCGGCCCAGCTGGCGATTATCAGGCAGCTGAGCAGGCATGAATCCTGCGGCCCAGCTGGCGATTATCAGGCAGCTGAGCAGGCATGAATCCTGCGGCCCAGCTGGCGATTATCAGGCAGCTGAGCAGGCATGAATCCTGCGGCCCAGCTGGCGGTTATCAGGCAGCTGAGCAGGCATGAATCCTGCGGCCCAGCTGGCGATTATCAGGCAGCTGAGCAGGCATGAATCCTGCGGCCCAGCTGGCGGTTATCAGGCAGCTGAGCAGGCATGAATCCTGCGGCCCAGCTGGCGATTATCAGGCAGCTGAGCAGGCATGAATCCTGCGGCCCAGCTGGCGATTATCAGGCAGCTGAGCAGGCGCTGATCCCGCACCTCAGCAGGCACTGATCACGTGCCTGTCATGCAGTGATCAGGTGACTGAGAGGCGCTGATCATGTGACTGCTCATGTGCTGATCAGGTAGCTCTCCTGCACGGATCATGTGCCTCAGCAGGCAAGAATCAAGCAGCTGAGCAGGCATGAATCCTGCGGCCCAGCTGGCGATTATCAGGCAGCTGAGCAGGCATGAATCCTGCGGCCCAGCTGGCGATTATCAGGCAGCTGAGCAGGCATGAAACCTGCGGCCCAGCTGGCGATTATCAGGCAGCTGAGCAGGCATGAATCCTGCGGCCCAGCTGGCGATTATCAGGCAGCTGAGAAGGCATGAATCCTGCGGCCCAGCTGGCGATTATCAGGCAGCTGAGCAGGCATGAATCCTGCGGCCCAGCTGGCGATTATCAGGCAGCTGAGCAGGCATGAATCCTGCGGCCCAGCTGGCGTTATCAGGCAGCTGAGCAGGCATGAATCCTGCGGCCCAGCTGGCGGTTATCAGGCAGCTGAGCAGGCATGAATCCTGCGGCCCTGCTGGCGATTATCAGGCAGGTGAGGAGGCATGAATCCTGCGGCCCAGCTGGCGATTATCAGGCAGCTGAGCAGGCATGAATCCTGCGGCCCAGCTGGCGATTATCAGGCAGCTGAGCAGGCATGAATCCTGCGGCCCAGCTGGCGATTATCAGGCAGCTGAGCAGGCGCTGATCCCGCACCTCAGCAGGCACTGATCACGTGCCTGTCATGCAGTGATCAGGTGACTGAGAGGCGCTGATCATGTGACTGCTCATGTGCTGATCAGGTAGCTCTCCTGCACGGATCATGTGCCTCAGCAGGCAAGAATCAAGCAGCTGAGCAGGCATGAATCCTGCGGCCCAGCTGGCGATTATCAGGCAGCTGAGCAGGCATGAATCCTGCGGCCCAGCTGGCGATTATCAGGCAGCTGAGCAGGCATGAATCCTGCGGCCCAGCTGGCGATTATCAGGCAGCTGAGCAGGCATGAATCCTGCGGCCCAGCTGGCGATTATCAGGCAGCTGAGCAGGCGCTGATCCCGCACCTCAGCAGGCACTGATCACGTGCCTGTCATGCAGTGATCAGGTGACTGAGAGGCGCTGATCATGTGACTGCTCATGTGCTGATCAGGTAGCTCTCCTGCACGGATCATGTGCCTCAGCATGCAAGAATCAAGCAGCTGAGCAGGCATGAATCCTGCGGCCCAGCTGGCGATTATCAGGCAGCTGAGCAGGCATGAATCCTGCGGCCCAGATGGCGATTATCAGGCAGCTGAGCAGGCATGAATCCTGCGGCCCAGCTGGCGATTATCAGGCAGCTGAGCAGGCATGAATCCTGCGGCCCAGATGGCGGTTATCAGGCAGCTGAGCAGGCATGAATCCTGCGGCCCAGCTGGCGATTATCAGGCAGCTGAGCAGGCATGAATCCTGCGGCCCAGCTGGCGATTATCAGGCAGCTGAGCAGGCATGAATCCTGCGGCCCAGCTGGCGATTATCAGGCAGCTGAGCAGGCATGAATCCTGCGGCCCAGCTGGCGATTATCAGGCAGCTGAGCAGGCATGAATCCTGCGGCCCAGCTGGCGATTATCAGGCAGCTGAGCAGGCGCTGATCCCGCACCTCAGCAGGCACTGATCACGTGCCTGTCATGCAGTGATCAGGTGACTGAGAGGCGCTGATCATGTGACTGCTCATGTGCTGATCAGGTAGCTCTCCTGCACGGATCATGTGCCTCAGCAGGCAAGAATCAAGCAGCTGAGCAGGCGTGAATCCTGCGGCCCAGCTGGCGATTATCAGGCAGCTGAGCAGGCATGAATCCTGCGGCCCAGCTGGCGATTATCAGGCAGCTGAGCAGGCATGAATCCTGCGGCCCTGCTGGCGATTATCAGGCAGCTGAGCAGGCATGAATCCTGCGGCCCAGCTGGCGATTATCAGGCAGCTGAGCAGGCATGAATCCTGCGGCCCAGGTGGCGATTATCAGGCAGCTGAGCAGGCATGAATCCTTCGGCCCAGCTGGCGGTTATCAGGCAGCTGAGCAGGCATGAATCCTGCGGCCCAGCTGGCGATTATCAGGCAGCTGAGCAGGCATGAATCCTTCGGCCCAGCTGGCGGTTATCAGGCAGCTGAGCAGGCATGAATCCTGCGGCCCAGCTGGCGGTTATCAGGCAGCTGAGCAGGCATGAATCCTGCGGCCCAGCTGGCGATTATCAGGCAGCTGAGCAGGCATGAATCCTGCGGCCCAGCTGGCGATTATCAGGCAGCTGAGCAGGCATGAATCCTTCGGCCCAGCTGGCGGTTATCAGGCAGCTGAGCAGGCATGAATCCTGCGGCCCAGCTGGCGATTATCAGGCAGCTGAGCAGGCATGAATCCTGCGGCCCAGCTGGCGATTATCAGGCAGCTGAGCAGGCATGAATCCTGCGGCCCAGCTGGCGATTATCAGGCAGCTGAGCAGGCGCTGATCCCGCACCTCAGCAGGCACTGATCACGTGCCTGTCATGCAGTGATCAGGTGACTGAGAGGCGCTGATCATGTGACTGCTCATGTGCTGATCAGGTAGCTCTCCTGCACGGATCATGTGCCTCAGCAGGCAAGAATAAAGCAGCTGAGCAGGCATGAATCCTGCGGCCCAGCTGGCGATTATCAGGCAGCTGAGCAGGCATGAATCCTGCGGCCCAGCTGGCGATTATCAGGCAGCTGAGCAGGCATGAATCCTGCGGCCCAGCTGGCGATTATCAGGCAGCTGAGCAGGCATGAATCCTGCGGCCCAGCTGGCGATTATCAGGCAGCTGAGCAGGCGCTGATCCCGCACCTCAGCAGGCACTGATCACGTGCCTGTCATGCAGTGATCAGGTGACTGAGAGGCGCTGATCATGTGACTGCTCATGTGCTGATCAGGTAGCTCTCCTGCACGGATCATGTGCCTCAGCAGGCAAGAATCAAGCAGCTGAGCAGGCATGAATCCTGCGGCCCAGCTGGCGATTATCAGGCAGCTGAGCAGGCATGAATCCTGCGGCCCAGCTGGCGATTATCAGGCAGCGGAGCAGGCATGAATCCTGCGGCCCAGCTGGCGATTATCAGGCAGCTGAGCAGGCATGAATCCTGCGGCCCAGCTGGCGATTATCAGGCAGCTGAGCAGGCATGAATCCTGCGGCCCAGCTGGCGATTATCAGGCAGCTGAGCAGGCATGAATCCTGCGGCCCAGCTGGCGATTATCAGGCAGCTGAGCAGGCATGAATCCTGCGGCCCAGCTGGCGATTATCAGGCAGCTGAGCAGGCATGAATCCTGCGGCCCAGCTGGCGATTATCAGGCAGCTGAGCAGGCATGAATCCTGCGGCCCAGCTGGCGATTATCAGGCAGCTGAGCAGGCATGAATCCTGCGGCCCAGCTGGCGATTATCAGTCAGCTGAGCAGGCATGAATCCTGCGGCCCAGCTGGCGATTATCAGGCAGCTGAGCAGGCATGAATCCTGCGGCCCAGCTGGCGATTATCAGGCAGCTGAGCAGGCATGAATCCTGCGGCCCTGCTGGCGATTATCAGGCAGCTGAGCAGGCATGAATCCTGCGGCCCAGCTGGCGATTATCAGGCAGCTGAGCAGGCATGAATCCTGCGGCCCAGCTGGCGATTATCAGGCAGCTGAGCAGGCATGAATCCTGCGGCCCAGCTGGCGATTATCAGGCAGCTGAGCAGGCATGAATCCTGCGGACCAGCTGGCGGTTATCAGGCAGCTGAGCAGGCATGAATCCTGCGGCCCAGCTGGCGGTTATCAGGCAGCTGAGCAGGCATGAATCCTGCGGCCCAGCTGGCGGTTATCAGGCAGCTGAGCAGGCATGAATCCTGCGGCCCAGCTGGCGATTATCAGGCAGCTGAGCAGGCATGAATCCTGCGGCCCAGCTGGCGATTATCAGGCAGCTGAGCAGGCGCTGATCCCGCACCTCAGCAGGCACTGATCACGTGCCTGTCATGCAGTGATCAGGTGACTGAGAGGCGCTGATCATGTGACTGCTCATGTGCTGATCAGGTAGCTCTCCTGCACGGATCATGTGCCTCAGCAGGCAAGAATCAAGCAGCTGAGCAGGCATGAATCCTGCGGCCCAGCTGGCGATTATCAGGCAGCTGAGCAGGCATGAATCCTGCGGCCCAGCTGGCGATTATCAGGCAGCTGAGCAGGCATGAATCCTGCGGCCCAGCTGGCGATTATCAGGCAGCTGAGCAGGCATGAATCCTGCGGCCCAGCTGGCGTTTATCAGGCAGCTGAGCAGGCATGAATCCTGCGGCCCAGCTGGCGATTATCAGGCAGCTGAGCAGGCATGAATCCTGCGGCCCAGCTGGCGATTATCAGGCAGCTGAGCAGGCATGAATCCTGCGGCCCAGCTGGCGATTATCAGGCAGCTGAGCAGGCATGAATCCTGCGGCCCAGCTGGCGATTATCAGGCAGCTGAGCAGGCATGAATCCTGCGGCCCAGCTGGCGATTATCAGGCAGCTGAGCAGGCGCTGATCCGCACCTCAGCAGGCACTGATCACGTGCCTGTCATGCAGTGATCAGGTGACTGAGAGGCGCTGATCATGTGACTGCTCATGTGCTGATCAGGTAGCTCTCCTGCACGGATCATGTGCCTCAGCAGGCAAGAATCAAGCAGCTGAGCAGGCATGAATCCTGCGGCCCAGCTGGCGATTATCAGGCAGCTGAGCAAGCATGAATCCTGCGGCCCAGATGGCGATTATCAGGCAGCTGAGCAGGCATGAATCCTGCGGCCCAGCTGGCGATTATCAGGCAGCTGAGCAGGCATGAATCCTGCGGCCCAGCTGGCGATTATCAGGCAGCTGAGCAGGCATGAATCCTGCGGCCCAGCTGGCGATTATCAGGCAGCTGAGCAGGCATGAATCCTGCGGCCCAGCTGGCGGTTATCAGGCAGCTGAGCAGGCATGAATCCTGCGGCCCAGCTGGCGATTATCAGGCAGCTGAGCAGGCATGAATCCTGCGGCCCAGCTGCCGGTTATCAGGCAGCTGAGCAGGCATGAATCCTGCGGCCCAGCTGGCGATTATCAGGCAGCTGAGCAGGCATGAATCCTGCGGCCCAGCTGGCGATTATCAGGCAGCTGAGCAGGCATGAATCCTGCGGCCCAGCTGGCGATTATCAGGCAGCTGAGCAGGCATGAATCCTGCGGCCCAGCTGGCGATTATCAGGCAGCTGAGCAGGCATGAATCCTGCGGCCCAGCTGGCGATTATCAGGCAGCTGAGCAGGCGCTGATCCCGCACCTCAGCAGGCACTGATCACGTGCCTGTCATGCAGTGATCAGGTGACTGAGAGGCGCTGATCATGTGACTGCTCATGTGCTGATCAGGTAGCTCTCCTGCACGGATCATGTGCCTCAGCAGGCAAGAATCAAGCAGATGAGCAGGCATGAATCCTGCGGCCCAGCTGGCGATTATCAGGCAGCTGAGCAGGCATGAATCCTGCGGCCCAGCTGGCGATTATCAGGCAGCTGAGCAGGCATAAATCCTGCGCCCCTGCTGGCGATTATCTGCAGCTGAGCAGGCATGAATCCTGCGGCCCAGCTGGCGATTATCAGGCAGCTGAGCAGGCATGAATCCTGCGGCCCAGCTGGCGATTATCAGGCAACTGAGCAGGCATGAATCCTTCGGCCCAGCTGGCGGTTATCAGGGAGCTGAGCAGGCATGAATCCTGCGGCCCAGCTGGCGATTATCAGGCAGCTGAGCAGGCATGAATCCTGCGGCCCAGCTGGCGATTATCAGGCAGCTGAGCAGGCATGAATCCTGCGGCCCAGCTGGCGATTATCAGGCAGCTGAGCAGGCATGAATCCTGCGGCCCAGCTGGCGATTATCAGGCAGCTGAGCAGGCATGAATCCTGCGGCCCAGCTGGCGATTATCAGGCAGCTGAGCAGGTGCTGATCCGCACCTCAGCAGGCACTGATCACGTGCCTGTCATGCAGTGATCAGGTGACTGAGAGGCGCTGATCATGTGACTGCTCATGTGCTGATCAGGTAGCTCTCCTGCACGGATCATGTGCCTCAGCAGGCAAGAATCAGGCAGCTGAGCAGGCATGAATCCTGCGGCCCAGCTGGCGATTATCAGGCAGCTGAGCAGGCATGAATCCTGCGGCCCAGCTGGCGATTATCAGGCAGCTGAGCAGGCATGAATCCTGCGGCCCAGCTGGCGATTATCAGGCAGCTGAGCAGGCATGAATCCTGCGGCCCAGCTGGCGATTATCAGGCAGCTGAGCAGGCGCTGATCCCGCACCTCAGCAGGCACTGTTCACGTGCCTGTCATGCAGTGATCAGGTGACTGAGAGGCGCTGATCATGTGACTGCTCATGTGCTGATCAGGTAGCTCTCCTGCACGGATCATGTGCCTCAGCAGGCAAGAATCAAGCAGCTGAGCAGGCATGAATCCTGCGGCCCAGCTGGCGATTATCAGGCAGCTGAGCAGGCATGAATCCTGCGGCCCAGCTGGCGATTATCAGGCAGCGGAGCAGGCATGAATCCTGCGGCCCAGCTGGCGATTATCAGGCAGCTGAGCAGGCATGAATCCTGCGGCCCAGCTGGCGATTATCAGGCAGCTGAGCAGGCATGAATCCTGCGGCCCAGCTGGCGATTATCAGGCAGCTGAGCAGGCATGAATCCTGCGGCCCAGCTGGCGATTATCAGGCAACTGAGCAGGCATGAATCCTGCGGCCCAGCTGGCGATTATCAGGCAGCTGAGCAGGCATGAATCCTGCGTCCCAGCTGGCGATTATCAGGCAGCTGAGCAGGCATGAATCCTGCGGCCCAGCTGGCGATTATCAGGCAACTGAGCAGGCATGAATCCTGCGGCCCAGCTGGCGATTATCAGGCAGCTGAGCAGGCATGAATCCTGCGTCCCAGCTGGCGATTATCAGGCAGCTGAGCAGGCATGAATCCTGCGGCCCAGCTGGCGATTATCAGGCAGCTGAGCAGGCATGAATCCTGCGGCCCAGCTGGCGATTATCAGGCAGCTGAGCAGGCATGAATCCTGCGGCCCAGCTGGCGATTATCAGGCAGCTGAGCAGGCATGAATCCTGCGGCCCTGCTGGCGATTATCAGGCAGCTGAGCAGGCATGAATCCTGCGGCCCAGCTGGCGATTATCAGGCAGCTGAGCAGGCATGAATCCTGCGGCCCAGCTGGCGATTATCAGGCAGCTGAGCAGGCATGAATCCTGCGGCCCAGCTGGCGATTATCAGGCAGCTGAGCAGGCATGAATCCTGCGGCCCAGCTGGCGATTATCAGGCAGCTGAGCAGGCATGAATCCTGCGGCCCTGCTGGCGATTATCAGGCAGCTGAGCAGGCATGAATCCTGCGGCCCAGCTGGCGATTATCAGGCAGCTGAGCAGGCATGAATCCTGCGGCCCAGCTGGCGATTATCAGGCAGCTGAGCAGGCATGAATCCTGCGGCCCAGCTGGCGATTATCAGGCAGCTGAGCAGGCATGAATCCTGCGGCCCAGCTGGCGATTATCAGGCAGCTGAGCAGGCATGAATCCTGCGGCCCAGCTGGCGATTATCAGGCAGCTGAGCAGGCATGAATCCTGCGGCCCAGCTGGCGATTATCAGGCAGCTGAGCAGGCATGAATCCTGCGGCCCAGCTGGCGATTATCAGGCAGCTGAGCAGGCATGAATCCTGCGGCCCAGCTGGCGATTATCAGGCAGCTGAGCAGGCGCTGATCCCGCACCTCAGCAGGCACTGATCACGTGCCTGTCATGCAGTGATCAGGTGACTGAGAGGCGCTGATCATGTGACTGCTCATGTGCTGATCAGGTAGCTCTCCTGCACGGATCATGTGCCTCAGCAGGCAAGAATCAAGCAGCTGAGCAAGCATGAATCCTGCGGCCCAGCTGGCGATTATCAGGCAGCTGAGCAGGCATGAATCCTGCGGCCCAGCTGGCGATTATCAGGCAGCTGAGCAGGCATGAATCCTGCGGCCCAGCTGGCGATTATCCGGCAGCTGAGCAGGCATGAATCCTGCGGCCCAGCTGGCGATTATCAGGCAGCTGAGCAGGTGCTGATCCCGCACCTCAGCAGGCACTGATCACCTGCCTGTCATGCAGTGATCAGGTGACTGAGAGACACTGATCATGTGACTGCTCATGTGCTGATCAGGCAGCTCTCCTGCACGGATCATGTGCCCAGCAGGCAAGAATCAAGCAGCTGAGCAGGCATGAATCCTGCGGCCCAGCTGGCGATTATCAGGCAGCTGAGCAGGCATGAATCCTGCGGCCCAGCTGGCGATTATCAGGCAGCTGAGCAGGCATGAATCCTGCGGCCCAGCTGGCGATTATCAGGCAGCTGAGCAGGCATGAATCCTGCGGCCCAGCTGGCGATTATCAGGCAGCTGAGCAGGCGCTGATCCCGCACCTCAGCAGGCACTGTTCACGTGCCTGTCATGCAGTGATCAGGTGACTGAGAGGCGCTGATCATGTGACTGCTCATGTGCTGATCAGGTAGCTCTCCTGCACGGATCATGTGCCTCAGCAGGCAAGAATCAAGCAGCTGAGCAGGCATGAATCCTGCGGCCCAGCTGGCGATTATCAGGCAGCTGAGCAGGCATGAATCCTGCGGCCCAGCTGGCGATTATCAGGCAGCGGAGCAGGCATGAATCCTGCGGCCCAGCTGGCGATTATCAGGCAGCTGAGCAGGCATGAATCCTGCGGCCCAGCTGGCGATTATCAGGCAGCTGAGCAGGCATGAATCCTGCGGCCCAGCTGGCGATTATCAGGCAGCTGAGCAGGCATGAATCCTGCGGCCCAGCTGGCGATTATCAGGCAACTGAGCAGGCATGAATCCTGCGGCCCAGCTGGCGATTATCAGGCAGCTGAGCAGGCATGAATCCTGCGTCCCAGCTGGCGATTATCAGGCAGCTGAGCAGGCATGAATCCTGCGGCCCAGCTGGCGATTATCAGGCAACTGAGCAGGCATGAATCCTGCGGCCCAGCTGGCGATTATCAGGCAGCTGAGCAGGCATGAATCCTGCGTCCCAGCTGGCGATTATCAGGCAGCTGAGCAGGCATGAATCCTGCGGCCCAGCTGGCGATTATCAGTCAGCTGAGCAGGCATGAATCCTGCGGCCCAGCTGGCGATTATCAGGCAGCTGAGCAGGCATGAATCCTGCGGCCCAGCTGGCGATTATCAGGCAGCTGAGCAGGCATGAATCCTGCGGCCCTGCTGGCGATTATCAGGCAGCTGAGCAGGCATGAATCCTGCGGCCCAGCTGGCGATTATCAGGCAGCTGAGCAGGCATGAATCCTGCGGCCCAGCTGGCGATTATCAGGCAGCTGAGCAGGCATGAATCCTGCGGCCCAGCTGGCGATTATCAGGCAGCTGAGCAGGCATGAATCCTGCGGCCCAGCTGGCGATTATCAGGCAGCTGAGCAGGCATGAATCCTGCGGCCCTGCTGGCGATTATCAGGCAGCTGAGCAGGCATGAATCCTGCGGCCCAGCTGGCGATTATCAGGCAGCTGAGCAGGCATGAATCCTGCGGCCCAGCTGGCGATTATCAGGCAGCTGAGCAGGCATGAATCCTGCGGCCCAGCTGGCGATTATCAGGCAGCTGAGCAGGCATGAATCCTGCGGCCCAGCTGGCGATTATCAGGCAGCTGAGCAGGCATGAATCCTGCGGCCCAGCTGGCGATTATCAGGCAGCTGAGCAGGCATGAATCCTGCGGCCCAGCTGGCGATTATCAGGCAGCTGAGCAGGCATGAATCCTGCGGCCCAGCTGGCGATTATCAGGCAGCTGAGCAGGCATGAATCCTGCGGCCCAGCTGGCGATTATCAGGCAGCTGAGCAGGCGCTGATCCCGCACCTCAGCAGGCACTGATCACGTGCCTGTCATGCAGTGATCAGGTGACTGAGAGGCGCTGATCATGTGACTGCTCATGTGCTGATCAGGTAGCTCTCCTGCACGGATCATGTGCCTCAGCAGGCAAGAATCAAGCAGCTGAGCAAGCATGAATCCTGCGGCCCAGCTGGCGATTATCAGTCAGCTGAGCAGGCATGAATCCTGCGGCCCAGCTGGCGATTATCAGGCAGCTGAGCAGGCATGAATCCTGCGGCCCAGCTGGCGATTATCAGGCAGCTGAGCAGGCATGAATCCTGCGGCCCTGCTGGCGATTATCAGGCAGCTGAGCAGGCATGAATCCTGCGGCCCAGCTGGCGATTATCAGGCAGCTGAGCAGGCATGAATCCTGCGGCCCAGCTGGCGATTATCAGGCAGCTGAGCAGGCATGAATCCTGCGGCCCAGCTGGCGATTATCAGGCAGCTGAGCAGGCATGAATCCTGCGGCCCAGCTGGCGATTATCAGGCAGCTGAGCAGGCATGAATCCTGCGGCCCAGCTGGCGATTATCAGGCAGCTGAGCAGGCATGAATCCTGCGGCCCAGCTGGCGATTATCAGGCAGCTGAGCAGGCATGAATCCTGCGGCCCAGCTGGCGATTATCAGGCAGCTGAGCAGGCATGAATCCTGCGGCCCAGCTGGCGATTATCAGGCAGCTGAGCAGGCGCTGATCCCGCACCTCAGCAGGCACTGATCACGTGCCTGTCATGCAGTGATCAGGTGACTGAGAGGCGCTGATCATGTGACTGCTCATGTGCTGATCAGGTAGCTCTCCTGCACGGATCATGTGCCTCAGCAGGCAAGAATCAAGCAGCTGAGCAGGCATGAATCCTGCGGCCCAGCTGGCGATTATCAGGCAGCTGAGCAGGCATGAATCCTGCGGCCCAGCTGGCGATTATCAGGCAGCTGAGCAGGCATGAATCCTGCGGCCCAGCTGGCGATTATCAGGCAGCTGAGCAGGCATGAATCCTGCGGCCCAGCTGGCGATTATCAGGCAGCTGAGCAGGCATGAATCCTGCGGCCCAGCTGGCGATTATCAGGCAGCTGAGCAGGCTTGAATCCTGCGGCCCAGCTGGCGATTATCAGGCAGCTGAGCAGGCATGAATCCTGCGGCCCAGCTGGCGATTATCAGGCAGCTGAGCAGGCATGAATCCTGCGGCCCAGCTGGCGATTATCAGGCAGCTGAGCAGGCATGAATCCTGCGGCCCAGCTGGCGATTATCAGGCAGCTGAGCAGGCATGAATCCTGCGGCCCAGCTGGCGATTATCAGGCAGCTGAGCAGGCATGAATCCTGCGGCCCAGCTGGCGATTATCAGGCAGCTGAGCAGGCATGAATCCTGCGGCCCAGCTGGCGATTATCAGGCAGCTGAGCAGGCATGAATCCTGCGGCCCAGCTGGCGATTATCAGGCAGCTGAGCAGGCATGAATCCTGCGGCCCAGCTGGCGATTATCAGGCAGCTGAGCAGGCATGAATCCTGCGGCCCTGCTGGCGATTATCAGGCAGCTGAGCAGGCATGAATACTGCGGCCCAGCTGGCGATTATCAGGCAGCTGAGCAGGCATGAATCCTGCGGCCCAGCTGGCGATTATCAGGCAGCTGAGCAGGCATGAATCCTGCGGCCCATCTGGCGATTATCAGGCAGCTGAGCAGGCATGAATCCTGCGGCCCAGCTGGCGATTATCAGGCAGCTGAGCAGGCATGAATCCTGCGGCCCAGCTGGCGATTATCAGGCAGCTGAGCAGGCATGAATCCTGCGGCCCAGCTGGCGATTATCAGGCAGCTGAGCAGGCATGAATCCTGCGGCCCAGCTGGCGATTATCAGGCAGCTGAGCAGGCATGAATCCTGCGGCCCAGCTGGCGATTATCAGGCAGCTGAGCAGGCATGAATCCTGCGGCCCAGCTGTCGATTATCAGGCAGCTGAGCAGGCATGAATCCTGCGGCCCAGCTGGCGATTATCAGGCAGCTGAGCAGGCATGAATCCTGCGGCCCAGCTGGCGATTATCAGGCAGCTGAGCAGGCATGAATCCTGCGGCCCAGCTGGCGATTATCAGGCAGCTGAGCAGGCATGAATCCTGCGGCCCAGCTGGCGATTATCAGGCAGCTGAGCAGGCATGACTCCTGCGGCCCAGCTGGCGATTATCAGGCAGCTGAGCAGGCATGAATCCTGCGGCCCAGCTGGCGATTATCAGGCAGCTGAGCAGTCATGAATCCTGCGGCCCAGCTGGCGATTATCAGGCAGCTGAGCAGGCATGAATCCTGCGGCCCAGCTGGCGATTATCAGGCAGCTGAGCAGGCATGAATCCTGCGGCCCAGCTGGCGGTTATCAGGCAGCTGAGCAGGCATGAATCCTGCGGCCCAGCTGGCGATTATCAGGCAGCTGAGCAGGCATGAATCCTGCGGCCCAGCTGGCGATTATCAGGCAGCTGAGCAGGCATGAATCCTGCGGCCCAGCTGGCGATTATCAGGCAGCTGAGCAGGCGCTGATCCCGCACCTCAGCAGGCACTGATCACGTGCCTGTCATGCAGTGATCAGGTGACTGAGAGGCGCTGATCATGTGACTGCTCATGTGCTGATCAGGTAGCTCTCCTGCACGGATCATGTGCCTCAGCAGGCAAGAATCAAGCAGCTGAGCAGGCATGAATCCTGCGGCCCAGCTGGCGATTATCAGGCAGCTGAGCAGGCATGAATCCTGCGGCCCAGCTGGCGATTATCAGGCAGCTGAGCAGGCATGAATCCTGCGGCCCAGCTGGCGATTATCAGGCAGCTGAGCAGGCATGAATCCTGCGGCCCAGCTGGCGATTATCAGGCAGCTGAGCAGGCATGAATCCTGCGGCCCAGCTGGCGATTATCAGGCAGCTGAGCAGGCATGAATCCTGCGGCCCAGCTGGCGATTATCAGGCAGCTGAGCAGGCATGAATCCTGCGGCCCAGCTGGCGATTATCAGGCAGCTGAGCAGGCATGAATCCTGCGGCCCAGCTGGCGATTATCAGGCAGCTGAGCAGGCATGAATCCTGCGGCCCAGCTGGCGATTATCAGGCAGCTGAGCAGGCATGAATCCTGCGGCCCAGCTGGCGATTATCAGGCAGCTGAGCAGGCATGAATCCTGCGGCCCAGCTGGCGATTATCAGGCAGCTGAGCAGGCATGAATCCTGCGGCCCAGCTGGCGATTATCAGGCAGCTGAGCAGGCATGAATCCTGCGGCCCAGCTGGCGATTATCAGGCAGCTGAGCAGGCATGAATCCTGCGGCCCAGCTGGCGATTATCAGGCAGCTGAGCAGGCGCTGATCCCGCACCTCAGCAGGCACTGATCACGTGCCTGTCATGCAGTGATCAGGTGACTGAGAGGCGCTGATCATGTGACTGCTCATGTGCTGATCAGGTAGCTCTCCTGCACGGATCATGTGCCTCAGCAGGCAAGAATCAAGCAGCTGAGCAGGCATGAATCCTGCGGCCCAGCTGGCGATTATCAGGCAGCTGAGCAGGCATGAATCCTGCGGCCCAGCTGGCGATTATCAGGCAGCTGAGCAGGCATGAATCCTGCGGCCCAGCTGGCGATTATCAGGCAGCTGAGCAGGCATGAATCCTGCGGCCCAGCTGGCGATTATCAGGCAGCTGAGCAGGCATGAATCCTGCGGCCCAGCTGGCGATTATCAGGCAGCTGAGCAGGCATGAATCCTGCGGCCCAGCTGGCGATTATCAGGCAGCTGAGCAGGCATGAATCCTGCGGCCCAGCTGGCGATTATCAGGCAGCTGAGCAGGCATGAATCCTGCGGCCCAGCTGGCGATTATCAGGCAGCTGAGCAGGCATGAATCCTGCGGCCCAGCTGGCGATTATCAGGCAGCTGAGCAGGCATGAATCCTGCGGCCCAGCTGGCGATTATCAGGCAGCTGAGCAGGCATGAATCCTGCGGCCCAGCTGGCGATTATCAGGCAGCTGAGCAGGCATGAATCCTGCGGCCCAGCTGGCGATTATCAGGCAGCTGAGCAGGCATGAATCCTGCGGCCCAGCTGGCGATTATCAGGCAGCTGAGCAGGCATGAATCCTGCGGCCCAGCTGGCGATTATCAGGCAGCTGAGCAGGCATGAATCCTGCGGCCCAGCTGGCGATTATCAGGCAGCTGAGCAGGCATGAATCCTGCGGCCCAGCTGGCGATTATCAGGCAGCTGAGCAGGCATGAATCCTGCGGCCCAGCTGGCGATTATCAGGCAGCTGAGCAGGCATGAATCCTGCGGCCCAGCTGGCGATTATCAGGCAGCTGAGCAGGCATGAATCCTGCGGCCCAGCTGGCGATTATCAGGCAGCTGAGCAGGCATGAATCCTGCGGCCCAGCTGGCGATTATCAGGCAGCTGAGCAGGCATGAATCCTGCGGCCCAGCTGGCGATTATCAGGCAGCTGAGCAGGCATGAATCCTGCGGCCCAGCTGGCGATTATCAGGCAGCTGAGCAGGCATGAATCCTGCGGCCCAGCTGGCGATTATCAGGCAGCTGAGCAGGCATGAATCCTGCGGCCCAGCTGGCGATTATCAGGCAGCTGAGCAGGCATGAATCCTGCGGCCCAGCTGGCGATTATCAGGCAGCTGAGCAGGCATGAATCCTGCGGCCCAGCTGGCGATTATCAGGCAGCTGAGCAGGCATGAATCCTGCGGCCCAGCTGGCGATTATCAGGCAGCTGAGCAGGCGCTGATCCCGCACCTCAGCAGGCACTGATCACGTGCCTGTCATGCAGTGATCAGGTGACTGAGAGGCGCTGATCATGTGACTGCTCATGTGCTGATCAGGTAGCTCTCCTGCACGGATCATGTGCTCAGCAGGCAAGAATCAAGCAGCTGAGCAGGCATGAATCCTGCGGCCCAGCTGGCGATTATCAGGCAGCTGAGCAGGCATGAATCCTGCGGCCCAGCTGGCGATTATCAGGCAGCTGAGCAGGCATGAATCCTGCGGCCCAGCTGGCGATTATCAGGCAGCTGAGCAGGCATGAATCCTGCGGCCCAGCTGGCGATTATCAGGCAGCTGAGCAGGCGCTGATCCCGCACCTCAGCAGGCACTGATCACGTGCCTGTCATGCAGTGATCAGGTGACTGAGAGGCGCTGATCATGTGACTGCTCATGTGCTGATCAGGTAGCTCTCCTGCACGGATCATGTGCTCAGCAGGCAAGAATCAAGCAGCTGAGCAGGCATGAATCCTGCGGCCCAGCTGGCGATTATCAGGCAGCTGAGCAGGCATGAATCCTGCGGCCCAGCTGGCGATTATCAGGCAGCTGAGCAGGCATGAATCCTGCGGCCCAGCTGGCGATTATCAGGCAGCTGAGCAGGCATGAATCCTGCGGCCCAGCTGGCGATTATCAGGCAGCTGAGCAGGCATGAATCCTGCGGCCCAGCTGGCGATTATCAGGCAGCTGAGCAGGCATGAATCCTGCGGCCCAGCTGGCGATTATCAGGCAGCTGAGCAGGCATGAATCCTGCGGCCCAGCTGGCGATTATCAGGCAGCTGAGCAGGCATGAATCCTGCGGCCCAGCTGGCGATTATCAGGCAGCTGAGCAGGCATGAATCCTGCGGCCCAGCTGGCGATTATCAGGCAGCTGAGCAGGCGCTGATCCCGCACCTCAGCAGGCACTGATCACGTGCCTGTCATGCAGTGATCAGGTGACTGAGAGGCGCTGATCATGTGACTGCTCATGTGCTGATCAGGTAGCTCTCCTGCACGGATCATGTGCCCCAGCAGGCAAGAATCAAGCAGCTGAGCAGGCATGAATCCTGCGGCCCAGCTGGCGATTATCAGGCAGCTGAGCAGGCATGAATCCTGCGGCCCAGCTGGCGATTATCAGGCAGCTGAGCAGGCATGAATCCTGCGGCCCAGCTGGCGATTATCAGGCAGCTGAGCAGGCATGAATCCTGCGGCCCAGCTGGCGATTATCAGGCAGCTGAGCAGGGCTGATCCCGCACCTCAGCAGGCACTGATCACGTGCCTGTCATGCAGTGATCAGGTGACTGAGAGGCGCTGATCATGTGACTGCTCATGTGCTGATCAGGTAGCTCTCCTGCACGGATCATGTGCCTCAGCAGGCAAGAATCAGCAGCTGAGCAGGCATGAATCCTGCGGCCCAGCTGGCGATTATCAGGCAGCTGAGCAGGCATGAATCCTGCGGCCCAGCTGGCGATTATCAGGCAGCTGAGCAGGCATGAATCCTGCGGCCCAGCTGGCGATTATCAGGCAGCTGAGCAGGCATGAATCCTGCGGCCCAGCTGGCGATTATCAGGCAGCTGAGCAGGCATGAATCCTGCGGCCCAGCTGGCGATTATCAGGCAGCTGAGCAGGCATGAATCCTGCGGCCCAGCTGGCGATTATCAGGCAGCTGAGCAGGCATGAATCCTGCGGCCCAGCTGGCGATTATCAGGCAGCTGAGCAGGCATGAATCCTGCGGCCCAGCTGGCGATTATCAGGCAGCTGAGCAGGCATGAATCCTGCGGCCCAGCTGGCGATTATCAGGCAGCTGAGCAGGCATGAATCCTGCGGCCCAGCTGGCGATTATCAGGCAGCTGAGCAGGCATGAATCCTGCGGCCCAGCTGGCGATTATCAGGCAGCTGAGCAGGCATGAATCCTGCGGCCCAGCTGGCGATTATCAGGCAGCTGAGCAGGCATGAATCCTGCGGCCCAGCTGGCGATTATCAGGCAGCTGAGCAGGCATGAATCCTGCGGCCCAGCTGGCGATTATCAGGCAGCTGAGCAGGCATGAATCCTGCGGCCCAGCTGGCGATTATCAGGCAGCTGAGCAGGCATGAATCCTGCGGCCCAGCTGGCGATTATCAGGCAGCTGAGCAGGCATGAATCCTGCGGCCCAGCTGGCGATTATCAGGCAGCTGAGCAGGCATGAATCCTGCGGCCCAGCTGGCGATTATCAGGCAGCTGAGCAGGCATGAATCCTGCGGCCCAGCTGGCGATTATCAGGCAGCTGAGCAGGCGCTGATCCCGCACCTCAGCAGGCACTGATCACGTGCCTGTCATGCAGTGATCAGGTGACTGAGAGGCGCTGATCATGTGACTGCTCATGTGCTGATCAGGTAGCTCTCCTGCACGGATCATGTGCCTCAGCAGGCAAGAATCAAGCAGCTGAGCAGGCATGAATCCTGCGGCCCAGCTGGCGATTATCAGGCAGCTGAGCAGGCATGAATCCTGCGGCCCAGCTGGCGATTATCAGGCAGCTGAGCAGGCATGAATCCTGCGGCCCAGCTGGCGATTATCAGGCAGCTGAGCAGGCGCTGATCCCGCACCTCAGCAGGCACTGATCACGTGCCTGTCATGCAGTGATCAGGTGACTGAGAGGCGCTGATCATGTGACTGCTCATGTGCTGATCAGGTAGCTCTCCTGCACGGATCATGTGCCTCAGCAGGCAAGAATCAAGCAGCTGAGCAGGCATGAATCCTGCGGCCCAGCTGGCGATTATCAGGCAGCTGAGCAGGCATGAATCCTGCGGCCCAGCTGGCGATTATCAGGCAGCTGAGCAGGCATGAATCCTGCGGCCCAGCTGGCGATTATCAGGCAGCTGAGCAGGCATGAATCCTGCGGCCCAGCTGGCGATTATCAGGCAGCTGAGCAGGCATGAATCCTGCGGCCCAGCTGGCGATTATCAGGCAGCTGAGCAGGCATGAATCCTGCGGCCCAGCTGGCGATTATCAGGCAGCTGAGCAGGCATGAATCCTGCGGCCCAGCTGGCGATTATCAGGCAGCTGAGCAGGCATGAATCCTGCGGCCCAGCTGGCGATTATCAGGCAGCTGAGCAGGCATGAATCCTGCGGCCCAGCTGGCGATTATCAGGCAGCTGAGCAGGCATGAATCCTGCGGCCCAGCTGGCGATTATCAGGCAGCTGAGCAGGCATGAATCCTGCGGCCCAGCTGGCGATTATCAGGCAGCTGAGCAGGCATGAATCCTGCGGCCCAGCTGGCGATTATCAGGCAGCTGAGCAGGCATGAATCCTGCGGCCCAGCTGGCGATTATCAGGCAGCTGAGCAGGCATGAATCCTGCGGCCCAGCTGGCGATTATCAGGCAGCTGAGCAGGCATGAATCCTGCGGCCCAGCTGGCGGTTATCAGGCAGCTGAGCAGGCATGAATCCTGCGGCCCAGCTGGCGATTATCAGGCAGCTGAGCAGGCATGAATCCTGCGGCCCAGCTGGCGATTATCAGGCAGCTGAGCAGGCATGAATCCTGCGGCCCAGCTGGCGATTATCAGGCAGCTGAGCAGGCATGAATCCTGCGGCCCAGCTGGCGATTATCAGGCAGCTGAGCAGGCGCTGATCCCGCACCTCAGCAGGCACTGATCACGTGCCTGTCATGCAGTGATCAGGTGACTGAGAGGCGCTGATCATGTGACTGCTCATGTGCTGATCAGGTAGCTCTCCTGCACGGATCATGTGCCCAGCAGGCAAGAATCAAGCAGCTGAGCAGGCATGAATCCTGCGGCCCAGCTGGCGATTATCAGGCAGCTGAGCAGGCATGAATCCTGCGGCCCAGCTGGCGATTATCAGGCAGCTGAGCAGGCATGAATCCTGCGGCCCAGCTGGCGATTATCAGGCAGCTGAGCAGGCATGAATCCTGCGGCCCAGCTGGCGATTATCAGGCAGCTGAGCAGGCATGAATCCTGCGGCCCAGCTGGCGATTATCAGGCAGCTGAGCAGGCATGAATCCTGCGGCCCAGCTGGCGATTATCAGGCAGCTGAGCAGGCATGAATCCTGCGGCCCAGCTGGCGGTTATCAGGCAGCTGAGCAGGCATGAATCCTGCGGCCCAGCTGGCGATTATCAGGCAGCTGAGCAGGCATGAATCCTGCGGCCCAGCTGGCGATTATCAGGCAGCTGAGCAGGCATGAATCCTGCGGCCCAGCTGGCGATTATCAGGCAGCTGAGCAGGCATGAATCCTGCGGCCCAGCTGGCGATTATCAGGCAGCTGAGCAGGCATGAATCCTGCGGCCCAGCTGGCGATTATCAGGCAGCTGAGCAGGCGCTGATCCCGCACCTCAGCAGGCACTGATCACGTGCCTGTCATGCAGTGATCAGGTGACTGAGAGGCGCTGATCATGTGACTGCTCATGTGCTGATCAGGTAGCTCTCCTGCACGGATCATGTGCCTCAGCAGGCAAGAATCAAGCAGCTGAGCAGGCATGAATCCTGCGGCCCAGCTGGCGATTATCAGGCAGCTGAGCAGGCATGAATCCTGCGGCCCAGCTGGCGATTATCAGGCAGCTGAGCAGGCATGAATCCTGCGGCCCAGCTGGCGATTATCAGGCAGCTGAGCAGGCATGAATCCTGCGGCCCAGCTGGCGATTATCAGGCAGCTGAGCAGGCTGATCCCGCACCTCAGCAGGCACTGATCACGTGCCTGTCATGCAGTGATCAGGTGACTGAGAGGCGCTGATCATGTGACTGCTCATGTGCTGATCAGGTAGCTCTCCTGCACGGATCATGTGCCTCAGCAGGCAAGAATCAGGCAGCTGAGCAGGCATGAATCCTGCGGCCCAGCTGGCGATTATCAGGCAGCTGAGCAGGCATGAATCCTGCGGCCCAGCTGGCGATTATCAGGCAGCTGAGCAGGCATGAATCCTGCGGCCCAGCTGGCGATTATCAGGCAGCTGAGCAGGCGCTGATCCCGCACCTCAGCAGGCACTGATCACGTGCCTGTCATGCAGTGATCAGGTGACTGAGAGGCGCTGATCATGTGACTGCTCATGTGCTGATCAGGTAGCTCTCCTGCACGGATCATGTGCCTCAGCAGGCAAGAATCAAGCAGCTGAGCAGGCATGAATCCTGCGGCCCAGCTGGCGATTATCAGGCAGCTGAGCAGGCATGAATCCTGCGGCCCAGCTGGCGATTATCAGGCAGCTGAGCAGGCATGAATCCTGCGGCCCAGCTGGCGATTATCAGGCAGCTGAGCAGGCATGAATCCTGCGGCCCAGCTGGCGATTATCAGGCAGCTGAGCAGGCATGAATCCTGCGGCCCAGCTGGCGATTATCAGGCAGCTGAGCAGGCATGAATCCTGCGGCCCAGCTGGCGATTATCAGGCAGCTGAGCAGGCATGAATCCTGCGGCCCAGCTGGCGATTATCAGGCAGCTGAGCAGGCATGAATCCTGCGGCCCAGCTGGCGATTATCAGGCAGCTGAGCAGGCATGAATCCTGCGGCCCAGCTGGCGGTTATCAGGCAGCTGAGCAGGCATGAATCCTGCGGCCCAGCTGGCGATTATCAGGCAGCTGAGCAGGCATGAATCCTGCGGCCCAGCTGGCGATTATCAGGCAGCTGAGCAGGCATGAATCCTGCGGCCCAGCTGGCGATTATCAGGCAGCTGAGCAGGGCTGATCCCGCACCTCAGCAGGCACTGATCACGTGCCTGTCAAGCAGTGATCAGGTGACTGAGAGGCACTGATCATGTGACTGCTCATGTGCTGATCAGGTAGCTCTCCTGCACGGATCATGTGCCCCAGCTGGCAAGAATCAGGCAGCTGAGCAGGCATGAATCCTGCGGCCCAGCTGGCGATTATCAGGCAGCTGAGCAGGCATGAATCCTGCGGCCCAGCTGGCGATTATCAGGCAGCTGAGCAGGCATGAATCCTGCGGCCCAGCTGGCGATTATCAGGCAGCTGAGCAGGCATGAATCCTGCGGCCCAGCTGGCGATTATCAGGCAGCTGAGCAGGCGCTGATCCCGCACCTCAGCAGGCACTGATCACGTGCCTGTCATGCAGTGATCAGGTGACTGAGAGGCGCTGATCATGTGACTGCTCATGTGCTGATCAGGTAGCTCTCCTGCACGGATCATGTGCCTCAGCAGGCAAGAATCAGGCAGCTGAGCAGGCATGAATCCTGCGGCCCAGCTGGCGATTATCAGGCAGCTGAGCAGGCATGAATCCTGCGGCCCAGCTGGCGATTATCAGGCAGCTGAGCAGGCATGAATCCTGCGGCCCAGCTGGCGATTATCAGGCAGCTGAGCAGGCGCTGATCCCGCACCCAGCAGGCACTGATCACGTGCCTGTCATGCAGTGATCAGGTGACTGAGAGGCGCTGATCATGTGACTGCTCATGTGCTGATCAGGTAGCTCTCCTGCACGGATCATGTGCCTCAGCAGGCAAGAATCAAGCAGCTGAGCAGGCATGAATCCTGCGGCCCAGCTGGCGATTATCAGGCAGCTGAGCAGGCATGAATCCTGCGGCCCAGCTGGCGATTATCAGGCAGCTGAGCAGGCATGAATCCTGCGGCCCAGCTGGCGATTATCAGGCAGCTGAGCAGGCATGAATCCTGCGGCCCAGCTGGCGATTATCAGGCAGCTGAGCAGGCATGAATCCTGCGGCCCAGCTGGCGATTATCAGGCAGCTGAGCAGGCATGAATCCTGCGGCCCAGCTGGCGATTATCAGGCAGCTGAGCAGGCATGAATCCTGCGGCCCAGCTGGCGATTATCAGGCAGCTGAGCAGGCATGAATCCTGCGGCCCAGCTGGCGATTATCAGGCAGCTGAGCAGGCATGAATCCTGCGGCCCAGCTGGCGGTTATCAGGCAGCTGAGCAGGCATGAATCCTGCGGCCCAGCTGGCGGTTATCAGGCAGCTGAGCAGGCATGAATCCTGCGGCCCAGCTGGCGATTATCAGGCAGCTGAGCAGGCATGAATCCTGCGGCCCAGCTGGCGATTATCAGGCAGCTGAGCAGGGCTGATCCCGCACCTCAGCAGGCACTGATCACGTGCCTGTCATGCAGTGATCAGGTGACTGAGAGGCGCTGATCATGTGACTGCTCATGTGCTGATCAGGTAGCTCTCCTGCACGGATCATGTGCCCAGCTGGCAAGAATCAGGCAGCTGAGCAGGCATGAATCCTGCGGCCCAGCTGGCGATTATCAGGCAGCTGAGCAGGCATGAATCCTGCGGCCCAGCTGGCGATTATCAGGCAGCTGAGCAGGCATGAATCCTGCGGCCCAGCTGGCGATTATCAGGCAGCTGAGCAGGCATGAATCCTGCGGCCCAGCTGGCGATTATCAGGCAGCTGAGCAGGGCTGATCCCGCACCTCAGCAGGCACTGATCACGTGCCTGTCATGCAGTGATCAGGTGACTGAGAGGCGCTGATCATGTGACTGCTCATGTGCTGATCAGGTAGCTCTCCTGCACGGATCATGTGCCCAGCTGGCAAGAATCAGGCAGCTGAGCAGGCATGAATCCTGCGGCCCAGCTGGCGATTATCAGGCAGCTGAGCAGGCATGAATCCTGCGGCCCAGCTGGCGATTATCAGGCAGCTGAGCAGGCATGAATCCTGCGGCCCAGCTGGCGATTATCAGGCAGCTGAGCAGGCGCTGATCCCGCACCTCAGCAGGCACTGATCACGTGCCTGTCATGCAGTGATCAGGTGACTGAGAGGCGCTGATCATGTGACTGCTCATGTGCTGATCAGGTAGCTCTCCTGCACGGATCATGTGCCTCAGCAGGCAAGAATCAAGCAGCTGAGCAGGCATGAATCCTGCGGCCCAGCTGGCGATTATCAGGCAGCTGAGCAGGCATGAATCCTGCGGCCCAGCTGGCGATTATCAGGCAGCTGAGCAGGCATGAATCCTGCGGCCCAGCTGGCGATTATCAGGCAGCTGAGCAGGCATGAATCCTGCGGCCCAGCTGGCGATTATCAGGCAGCTGAGCAGGCATGAATCCTGCGGCCCAGCTGGCGATTATCAGGCAGCTGAGCAGGCATGAATCCTGCGGCCCAGCTGGCGATTATCAGGCAGCTGAGCAGGCATGAATCCTGCGGCCCAGCTGGCGATTATCAGGCAGCTGAGCAGGCATGAATCCTGCGGCCCAGCTGGCGATTATCAGGCAGCTGAGCAGGCATGAATCCTGCGGCCCAGCTGGCGATTATCAGGCAGCTGAGCAGGCATGAATCCTGCGGCCCAGCTGGCGATTATCAGGCAGCTGAGCAGGCATGAATCCTGCGGCCCAGCTGGCGATTATCAGGCAGCTGAGCAGGCATGAATCCTGCGGCCCAGCTGGCGATTATCAGGCAGCTGAGCAGGCATGAATCCTGCGGCCCAGCTGGCGATTATCAGGCAGCTGAGCAGGCATGAATCCTGCGGCCCAGCTGGCGATTATCAGGCAGCTGAGCAGGCATGAATCCTGCGGCCCAGCTGGCGATTATCAGGCAGCTGAGCAGGCATGAATCCTGCGGCCCAGCTGGCGATTATCAGGCAGCTGAGCAGGCATGAATCCTGCGGCCCAGCTGGCGATTATCAGGCAGCTGAGCAGGCATGAATCCTGCGGCCCAGCTGGGTTATCAGGCAGCTGAGCAGGCATGAATCCTGCGGCCCAGCTGGCGGTTATCAGGCAGCTGAGCAGGCATGAATCCTGCGGCCCAGCTGGCGATTATCAGGCAGCTGAGCAGGCATGAATCCTGCGGCCCAGCTGGCGATTATCAGGCAGCTGAGCAGGCGCTGATCCCGCACCTCAGCAGGCACTGATCACGTGCCTGTCATGCAGTGATCAGGTGACTGAGAGGCGCTGATCATGTGACTGCTCATGTGCTGATCAGGTAGCTCCTGCACGGATCTGTGCCTCAGCAGGCAAGAATCAAGCAGCTGAGCAGGCATGAATCCTGCGGCCCAGCTGGCGATTATCAGGCAGCTGAGCAGGCATGAATCCTGCGGCCCAGCTGGCGATTATCAGGCAGCTGAGCAGGCATGAATCCTGCGGCCCAGCTGGCGATTATCAGGCAGCTGAGCAGGCATGAATCCTGCGGCCCAGCTGGCGATTATCAGGCAGCTGAGCAGGCATGAATCCTGCGGCCCAGCTGGCGATTATCAGGCAGCTGAGCAGGCATGAATCCTGCGGCCCAGCTGGCGATTATCAGGCAGCTGAGCAGGCATGAATCCTGCGGCCCAGCTGGCTTATCAGGCAGCTGAGCAGGCATGAATCCTGCGGCCCAGCTGGCGATTATCAGGCAGCTGAGCAGGCATGAATCCTGCGGCCCAGCTGGCGATTATCAGGCAGCTGAGCAGGCATGAATCCTGCGGCCCAGCTGGCGATTATCAGGCAGCTGAGCAGGCATGAATCCTGCGGCCCAGCTGGCGATTATCAGGCAGCTGAGCAGGCATGAATCCTGCGGCCCAGCTGGCGATTATCAGGCAGCTGAGCAGGCGCTGATCCCGCACCCAGCAGGCACTGATCACGTGCCTGTCATGCAGTGATCAGGTGACTGAGAGGCGCTGATCATGTGACTGCTGGTGCTGATCAGGTAGCTCTCCTGCACGGATCATGTGCCCCAGCAGGCAAGAATCAAGCAGCTGAGCAGGCATGAATCCTGCGGCCCAGCTGGCGATTATCAGGCAGCTGAGCAGGCATGAATCCTGCGGCCCAGCTGGCGATTATCAGGCAGCTGAGCAGGCATGAATCCTGCGGCCCAGCTGGCGATTATCAGGCAGCTGAGCAGGCATGAATCCTGCGGCCCAGCTGGCGATTATCAGGCAGCTGAGCAGGCGCTGATCCCGCACCTCAGCAGGCACTGATCACGTGCCTGTCATGCAGTGATCAGGTGACTGAGAGGCGCTGATCATGTGACTGCTCATGTGCTGATCAGGTAGCTCTCCTGCACGGATCATGTGCCTCAGCAGGCAAGAATCAAGCAGCTGAGCAGGCATGAATCCTGCGGCCCAGCTGGCGATTATCAGGCAGCTGAGCAGGCATGAATCCTGCGGCCCAGCTGGCGATTATCAGGCAGCTGAGCAGGCATGAATCCTGCGGCCCAGCTGGCGATTATCAGGCAGCTGAGCAGGCATGAATCCTGCGGCCCAGCTGGCGATTATCAGGCAGCTGAGCAGGCATGAATCCTGCGGCCCAGCTGGCGATTATCAGGCAGCTGAGCAGGCATGAATCCTGCGGCCCAGCTGGCGATTATCAGGCAGCTGAGCAGGCATGAATCCTGCGGCCCAGCTGGCGATTATCAGGCAGCTGAGCAGGCATGAATCCTGCGGCCCAGCTGGCGATTATCAGGCAGCTGAGCAGGCATGAATCCTGCGGCCCAGCTGGCGATTATCAGGCAGCTGAGCAGGCATGAATCCTGCGGCCCAGCTGGCGATTATCAGGCAGCTGAGCAGGCATGAATCCTGCGGCCCAGCTGGCGATTATCAGGCAGCTGAGCAGGCATGAATCCTGCGGCCCAGCTGGCGATTATCAGGCAGCTGAGCAGGCATGAATCCTGCGGCCCAGCTGGCGATTATCAGGCAGCTGAGCAGGCATGAATCCTGCGGCCCAGCTGGCGATTATCAGGCAGCTGAGCAGGCATGAATCCTGCGGCCCAGCTGGCGATTATCAGGCAGCTGAGCAGGCATGAATCCTGCGGCCCAGCTGGCGATTATCAGGCAGCTGAGCAGGCATGAATCCTGCGGCCCAGCTGGCGATTATCAGGCAGCTGAGCAGGCATGAATCCTGCGGCCCAGCTGGCGATTATCAGGCAGCTGAGCAGGCATGAATCCTGCGGCCCAGCTGGCGATTATCAGGCAGCTGAGCAGGCATGAATCCTGCGGCCCAGCTGGCGATTATCAGGCAGCTGAGCAGGCATGAATCCTGCGGCCCAGCTGGCGATTATCAGGCAGCTGAGCAGGCATGAATCCTGCGGCCCAGCTGGCGATTATCAGGCAGCTGAGCAGGCATGAATCCTGCGGCCCAGCTGGCGATTATCAGGCAGCTGAGCAGGCATGAATCCTGCGGCCCAGCTGGCGATTATCAGGCAGCTGAGCAGGCATGAATCCTGCGGCCCAGCTGGCGATTATCAGGCAGCTGAGCAGGCATGAATCCTGCGGCCCAGCTGGCGATTATCAGGCAGCTGAGCAGGCATGAATCCTGCGGCCCAGCTGGCGATTATCAGGCAGCTGAGCAGGCATGAATCCTGCGGCCCAGCTGGCGATTATCAGGCAGCTGAGCAGGCATGAATCCTGCGGCCCAGCTGGCGATTATCAGGCAGCTGAGCAGGCATGAATCCTGCGGCCCAGCTGGCGATTATCAGGCAGCTGAGCAGGCATGAATCCTGCGGCCCAGCTGGCGATTATCAGGCAGCTGAGCAGGCATGAATCCTGCGGCCCAGCTGGCGATTATCAGGCAGCTGAGCAGGCATGAATCCTGCGGCCCAGCTGGCGGTTATCAGGCAGCTGAGCAGGCATGAATCCTGCGGCCCAGCTGGCGATTATCAGGCAGCTGAGCAGGCATGAATCCTGCGGCCCAGCTGGCGATTATCAGGCAGCTGAGCAGGCATGAATCCTGCGGCCCAGCTGGCGATTATCAGGCAGCTGAGCAGGCGCTGATCCCGCACCTCAGCAGGCACTGATCACGTGCCTGTCATGCAGTGATCAGGTGACTGAGAGGCGCTGATCATGTGACTGCTCATGTGCTGATCAGGTAGCTCTCCTGCACGGATCATGTGCCTCAGCAGGCAAGAATCAAGCAGCTGAGCAGGCATGAATCCTGCGGCCCAGCTGGCGATTATCAGGCAGCTGAGCAGGCATGAATCCTGCGGCCCAGCTGGCGATTATCAGGCAGCTGAGCAGGCATGAATCCTGCGGCCCAGCTGGCGATTATCAGGCAGCTGAGCAGGCATGAATCCTGCGGCCCAGCTGGCGATTATCAGGCAGCTGAGCAGGCATGAATCCTGCGGCCCAGCTGGCGATTATCAGGCAGCTGAGCAGGCATGAATCCTGCGGCCCAGCTGGCGATTATCAGGCAGCTGAGCAGGCATGAATCCTGCGGCCCAGCTGGCGATTATCAGGCAGCTGAGCAGGCATGAATCCTGCGGCCCAGCTGGCGATTATCAGGCAGCTGAGCAGGCATGAATCCTGCGGCCCAGCTGGCGGTTATCAGGCAGCTGAGCAGGCATGAATCCTGCGGCCCAGCTGGCGATTATCAGGCAGCTGAGCAGGCATGAATCCTGCGGCCCAGCTGGCGATTATCAGGCAGCTGAGCAGGCATGAATCCTGCGGCCCAGCTGGCGATTATCAGGCAGCTGAGCAGGCGCTGATCCCGCACCTCAGCAGGCACTGATCACGTGCCTGTCATGCAGTGATCAGGTGACTGAGAGGCGCTGATCATGTGACTGCTCATGTGCTGATCAGGTAGCTCTCCTGCACGGATCATGTGCCTCAGCAGGCAAGAATCAAGCAGCTGAGCAGGCATGAATCCTGCGGCCCAGCTGGCGATTATCAGGCAGCTGAGCAGGCATGAATCCTGCGGCCCAGCTGGCGATTATCAGGCAGCTGAGCAGGCATGAATCCTGCGGCCCAGCTGGCGATTATCAGGCAGCTGAGCAGGCATGAATCCTGCGGCCCAGCTGGCGATTATCAGGCAGCTGAGCAGGCATGAATCCTGCGGCCCAGCTGGCGGTTATCAGGCAGCTGAGCAGGCATGAATCCTGCGGCCCAGCTGGCGATTATCAGGCAGCTGAGCAGGCATGAATCCTGCGGCCCAGCTGGCGATTATCAGGCAGCTGAGCAGGCATGAATCCCGCACCTCAGCAGGCAGCTGATCAGGCATGAATCCTGCAGTGATCAGCTGGCTGATCAGGCAGCTGATCAGGCATGAATCCTGCTCATGGCGCTGATCAGGCAGCTGAGCAGGCATGTATCATGTGCCTCAGCAGGCTATTATCATGCAGCTGAGCAGGCATGAATCCTGCGGCCCAGCTGGCGATTATCAGGCAGCTGAGCAGGCATGAATCCTGCGGCCCAGCTGGCGATTATCAGGCAGCTGAGCAGGCATGAATCCTGCGGCCCAGCTGGCGATTATCAGGCAGCTGAGCAGGCATGAATCCTGCGGCCCAGCTGGCGATTATCAGGCAGCTGAGCAGGCATGAATCCTGCGGCCCAGCTGGCGATTATCAGGCAGCTGAGCAGGCATGAATCCTGCGGCCCAGCTGGCGATTATCAGGCAGCTGAGCAGGCATGAATCCTGCGGCCCAGCTGGCGATTATCAGGCAGCTGAGCAGGCATGAATCCTGCGGCCCAGCTGGCGGTTATCAGGCAGCTGAGCAGGCATGAATCCTGCGGCCCAGCTGGCGATTATCAGGCAGCTGAGCAGGCATGAATCCTGCGGCCCAGCTGGCGATTATCAGGCAGCTGAGCAGGCATGAATCCTGCGGCCCAGCTGGCGATTATCAGGCAGCTGAGCAGGCATGAATCCTGCGGCCCAGCTGGCGATTATCAGGCAGCTGAGCAGGGCTGATCCCGGCTCAGCAGGCACTGATCACGTGCCTGTCATGCAGTGATCAGGTGACTGAGAGGCGCTGATCATGTGACTGCTCATGTGCTGATCAGGTAGCTCTCCTGCACGGATCATGTGCCCAGCAGGCAAGAATCAGGCAGCTGAGCAGGCATGAATCCTGCGGCCCAGCTGGCGATTATCAGGCAGCTGAGCAGGCATGAATCCTGCGGCCCAGCTGGCGATTATCAGGCAGCTGAGCAGGCATGAATCCTGCGGCCCAGCTGGCGATTATCAGGCAGCTGAGCAGGCATGAATCCTGCGGCCCAGCTGGCGATTATCAGGCAGCTGAGCAGGCATGATCCTGCACCTCAGCAGGCACTGATCACGTGCCTGTCATGCAGTGATCAGGTGACTGAGAGGCGCTGATCATGTGACTGCTCATGTGCTGATCAGGCAGCTCTCCTGCACGGATCATGTGCCCAGCTGGCAAGAATCAGGCAGCTGAGCAGGCATGAATCCTGCGGCCCAGCTGGCGATTATCAGGCAGCTGAGCAGGCATGAATCCTGCGGCCCAGCTGGCGATTATCAGGCAGCTGAGCAGGCATGAATCCTGCGGCCCAGCTGGCGATTATCAGGCAGCTGAGCAGGCGCTGATCCCGCACCTCAGCAGGCACTGATCACGTGCCTGTCATGCAGTGATCAGGTGACTGAGAGGCGCTGATCATGTGACTGCTCATGTGCTGATCAGGTAGCTCTCCTGCACGGATCATGTGCCTCAGCAGGCAAGAATCAAGCAGCTGAGCAGGCATGAATCCTGCGGCCCAGCTGGCGATTATCAGGCAGCTGAGCAGGCATGAATCCTGCGGCCCAGCTGGCGATTATCAGGCAGCTGAGCAGGCATGAATCCTGCGGCCCAGCTGGCGATTATCAGGCAGCTGAGCAGGCATGAATCCTGCGGCCCAGCTGGCGATTATCAGGCAGCTGAGCAGGCATGAATCCTGCGGCCCAGCTGGCGATTATCAGGCAGCTGAGCAGGCATGAATCCTGCGGCCCAGCTGGCGATTATCAGGCAGCTGAGCAGGCATGAATCCTGCGGCCCAGCTGGCGATTATCAGGCAGCTGAGCAGGCATGAATCCTGCGGCCCAGCTGGCGATTATCAGGCAGCTGAGCAGGCATGAATCCTGCGGCCCAGCTGGCGATTATCAGGCAGCTGAGCAGGCATGAATCCTGCGGCCCAGCTGGCGATTATCAGGCAGCTGAGCAGGCATGAATCCTGCGGCCCAGCTGGCGATTATCAGGCAGCTGAGCAGGCATGAATCCTGCGGCCCAGCTGGCGATTATCAGGCAGCTGAGCAGGCATGAATCCTGCGGCCCAGCTGGCGATTATCAGGCAGCTGAGCAGGCATGAATCCTGCGGCCCAGCTGGCGATTATCAGGCAGCTGAGCAGGCATGAATCCTGCGGCCCAGCTGGCGATTATCAGGCAGCTGAGCAGGCATGAATCCTGCGGCCCAGCTGGCGATTATCAGGCAGCTGAGCAGGCATGAATCCTGCGGCCCAGCTGGCGATTATCAGGCAGCTGAGCAGGCATGAATCCTGCGGCCCAGCTGGCGATTATCAGGCAGCTGAGCAGGCATGAATCCTGCGGCCCAGCTGGCGATTATCAGGCAGCTGAGCAGGCATGAATCCTGCGGCCCAGCTGGCGATTATCAGGCAGCTGAGCAGGCATGAATCCTGCGGCCCAGCTGGCGATTATCAGGCAGCTGAGCAGGCGCTGATCCCGCACCTCAGCAGGCACTGATCACGTGCCTGTCATGCAGTGATCAGGTGACTGAGAGGCGCTGATCATGTGACTGCTCATGTGCTGATCAGGTAGCTCTCCTGCACGGATCATGTGCCTCAGCAGGCAAGAATCAAGCAGCTGAGCAGGCATGAATCCTGCGGCCCAGCTGGCGATTATCAGGCAGCTGAGCAGGCATGAATCCTGCGGCCCAGCTGGCGATTATCAGGCAGCTGAGCAGGCATGAATCCTGCGGCCCAGCTGGCGATTATCAGGCAGCTGAGCAGGCATGAATCCTGCGGCCCAGCTGGCGATTATCAGGCAGCTGAGCAGGCATGAATCCTGCGGCCCAGCTGGCGATTATCAGGCAGCTGAGCAGGCATGAATCCTGCGGCCCAGCTGGCGATTATCAGGCAGCTGAGCAGGCATGAATCCTGCGGCCCAGCTGGCGATTATCAGGCAGCTGAGCAGGCATGAATCCTGCGGCCCAGCTGGCGATTATCAGGCAGCTGAGCAGGCATGAATCCTGCGGCCCAGCTGGCGATTATCAGGCAGCTGAGCAGGCATGAATCCTGCGGCCCAGCTGGCGATTATCAGGCAGCTGAGCAGGCATGAATCCTGCGGCCCAGCTGGCGATTATCAGGCAGCTGAGCAGGCATGAATCCTGCGGCCCAGCTGGCGATTATCAGGCAGCTGAGCAGGGCTGATCCTGCACCTCAGCAGGCACTGATCACGTGCCTGTCATGCAGTGATCAGGTGACTGAGAGGCGCTGATCATGTGACTGCTCATGTGCTGATCAGGTAGCTCTCCTGCATGGATCATGTGCCCAGCAGGCAAGAATCAGGCAGCTGAGCAGGCATGAATCCTGCGGCCCAGCTGGCGATTATCAGGCAGCTGAGCAGGCATGAATCCTGCGGCCCAGCTGGCGATTATCAGGCAGCTGAGCAGGCATGAATCCTGCGGCCCAGCTGGCGATTATCAGGCAGCTGAGCAGGCATGAATCCTGCGGCCCAGCTGGCGATTATCAGGCAGCTGAGCAGGCGCTGATCCCGCACCTCAGCAGGCACTGATCACGTGCCTGTCATGCAGTGATCAGGTGACTGAGAGGCGCTGATCATGTGACTGCTCATGTGCTGATCAGGTAGCTCTCCTGCACGGATCATGTGCCTCAGCAGGCAAGAATCAAGCAGCTGAGCAGGCATGAATCCTGCGGCCCAGCTGGCGATTATCAGGCAGCTGAGCAGGCATGAATCCTGCGGCCCAGCTGGCGATTATCAGGCAGCTGAGCAGGCATGAATCCTGCGGCCCAGCTGGCGATTATCAGGCAGCTGAGCAGGCATGAATCCTGCGGCCCAGCTGGCGATTATCAGGCAGCTGAGCAGGCATGAATCCTGCGGCCCAGCTGGCGATTATCAGGCAGCTGAGCAGGCATGAATCCTGCGGCCCAGCTGGCGATTATCAGGCAGCTGAGCAGGCATGAATCCTGCGGCCCAGCTGGCGATTATCAGGCAGCTGAGCAGGCATGAATCCTGCGGCCCAGCTGGCGATTATCAGGCAGCTGAGCAGGCATGAATCCTGCGGCCCAGCTGGCGATTATCAGGCAGCTGAGCAGGCATGAATCCTGCGGCCCAGCTGGCGATTATCAGGCAGCTGAGCAGGCATGAATCCTGCGGCCCAGCTGGCGATTATCAGGCAGCTGAGCAGGCATGAATCCTGCGGCCCAGCTGGCGATTATCAGGCAGCTGAGCAGGCATGAATCCTGCGGCCCAGCTGGCGATTATCAGGCAGCTGAGCAGGCATGAATCCTGCGGCCCAGCTGGCGATTATCAGGCAGCTGAGCAGGCATGAATCCTGCGGCCCAGCTGGCGATTATCAGGCAGCTGAGCAGGCATGAATCCTGCGGCCCAGCTGGCGATTATCAGGCAGCTGAGCAGGCATGAATCCTGCGGCCCAGCTGGCGATTATCAGGCAGCTGAGCAGGCATGAATCCTGCGGCCCAGCTGGCGATTATCAGGCAGCTGAGCAGGCATGAATCCTGCGGCCCAGCTGGCGATTATCAGGCAGCTGAGCAGGCATGAATCCTGCGGCCCAGCTGGCGATTATCAGGCAGCTGAGCAGGCATGAATCCTGCGGCCCAGCTGGCGATTATCAGGCAGCTGAGCAGGCATGAATCCTGCGGCCCAGCTGGCGATTATCAGGCAGCTGAGCAGGCATGAATCCTGCGGCCCAGCTGGCGATTATCAGGCAGCTGAGCAGGCATGAATCCTGCGGCCCAGCTGGCGATTATCAGGCAGCTGAGCAGGCATGAATCCTGCGGCCCAGCTGGCGATTATCAGGCAGCTGAGCAGGCATGAATCCTGCGGCCCAGCTGGCGGTTATCAGGCAGCTGAGCAGGCATGAATCCTGCGGCCCAGCTGGCGATTATCAGGCAGCTGAGCAGGCATGAATCCTGCGGCCCAGCTGGCGATTATCAGGCAGCTGAGCAGGCATGAATCCTGCGGCCCAGCTGGCGATTATCAGGCAGCTGAGCAGGCATGAATCCTGCGGCCCAGCTGGCGATTATCAGGCAGCTGAGCAGGCATGAATCCTGCGGCCCAGCTGGCGATTATCAGGCAGCTGAGCAGGCATGAATCCTGCGGCCCAGCTGGCGATTATCAGGCAGCTGAGCAGGCATGAATCCTGCGGCCCAGCTGGCGGTTATCAGGCAGCTGAGCAGGCATGAATCCTGCGGCCCAGCTGGCGGTTATCAGGCAGCTGAGCAGGCATGAATCCTGCGGCCCAGCTGGCGATTATCAGGCAGCTGAGCAGGCATGAATCCTGCGGCCCAGCTGGCGATTATCAGGCAGCTGAGCAGGCGCTGATCCCGCACCTCAGCAGGCACTGATCACGTGCCTGTCATGCAGTGATCAGGTGACTGAGAGGCGCTGATCATGTGACTGCTCATGTGCTGATCAGGTAGCTCTCCTGCACGGATCATGTGCCTCAGCAGGCAAGAATCAAGCAGCTGAGCAGGCATGAATCCTGCGGCCCAGCTGGCGATTATCAGGCAGCTGAGCAGGCATGAATCCTGCGGCCCAGCTGGCGATTATCAGGCAGCTGAGCAGGCATGAATCCTGCGGCCCAGCTGGCGATTATCAGGCAGCTGAGCAGGCATGAATCCTGCGGCCCAGCTGGCGATTATCAGGCAGCTGAGCAGGCATGAATCCTGCGGCCCAGCTGGCGATTATCAGGCAGCTGAGCAGGCATGAATCCTGCGGCCCAGCTGGCGATTATCAGGCAGCTGAGCAGGCATGAATCCTGCGGCCCAGCTGGCGATTATCAGGCAGCTGAGCAGGCATGAATCCTGCGGCCCAGCTGGCGATTATCAGGCAGCTGAGCAGGCATGAATCCTGCGGCCCAGCTGGCGATTATCAGGCAGCTGAGCAGGCATGAATCCTGCGGCCCAGCTGGCGATTATCAGGCAGCTGAGCAGGCATGAATCCTGCGGCCCAGCTGGCGATTATCAGGCAGCTGAGCAGGCATGAATCCTGCGGCCCAGCTGGCGATTATCAGGCAGCTGAGCAGGCATGAATCCTGCGGCCCAGCTGGCGATTATCAGGCAGCTGAGCAGGCATGAATCCTGCGGCCCAGCTGGCGATTATCAGGCAGCTGAGCAGGCATGAATCCTGCGGCCCAGCTGGCGATTATCAGGCAGCTGAGCAGGCATGAATCCTGCGGCCCAGCTGGCGATTATCAGGCAGCTGAGCAGGCATGAATCCTGCGGCCCAGCTGGCGATTATCAGGCAGCTGAGCAGGCATGAATCCTGCGGCCCAGCTGGCGATTATCAGGCAGCTGAGCAGGCATGAATCCTGCGGCCCAGCTGGCGATTATCAGGCAGCTGAGCAGGCATGAATCCTGCGGCCCAGCTGGCGATTATCAGGCAGCTGAGCAGGCATGAATCCTGCGGCCCAGCTGGCGGTTATCAGGCAGCTGAGCAGGCATGAATCCTGCGGCCCAGCTGGCGATTATCAGGCAGCTGAGCAGGCATGAATCCTGCGGCCCAGCTGGCGATTATCAGGCAGCTGAGCAGGCATGAATCCTGCGGCCCAGCTGGCGATTATCAGGCAGCTGAGCAGGCATGAATCCTGCGGCCCAGCTGGCGATTATCAGGCAGCTGAGCAGGCATGAATCCTGCGGCCCAGCTGGCGATTATCAGGCAGCTGAGCAGGCATGAATCCTGCGGCCCAGCTGGCGATTATCAGGCAGCTGAGCAGGCGCTGATCCCGCACCTCAGCAGGCACTGATCACGTGCCTGTCATGCAGTGATCAGGTGACTGAGAGGCGCTGATCATGTGACTGCTCATGTGCTGATCAGGTAGCTCTCCTGCACGGATCCTCAGCAGGCAATTATCAGGCAGCTGAGCAGGCATGAATCCTGCGGCCCAGCTGGCGATTATCAGGCAGCTGAGCAGGCATGAATCCTGCGGCCCAGCTGGCGATTATCAGGCAGCTGAGCAGGCATGAATCCTGCGGCCCAGCTGGCGATTATCAGGCAGCTGAGCAGGCATGAATCCTGCGGCCCAGCTGGCGATTATCAGGCAGCTGAGCAGGCGCTGATCCCGCACTCAGCAGGCACTGATCACGTGCCTGTCATGCAGTGATCAGGTGACTGAGAGGCGCTGATCATGTGACTGCTCATGTGCTGATCAGGTAGCTCTCCTGCACGGATCATGTGCCTCAGCAGGCAAGAATCAAGCAGCTGAGCAGGCATGAATCCTGCGGCCCAGCTGGCGATTATCAGGCAGCTGAGCAGGCATGAATCCTGCGGCCCAGCTGGCGATTATCAGGCAGCTGAGCAGGCATGAATCCTGCGGCCCAGCTGGCGATTATCAGGCAGCTGAGCAGGCATGAATCCTGCGGCCCAGCTGTCGATTATCAGGCAGCTGAGCAGGCATGAATCCTGCGGCCCAGCTGGCGATTATCAGGCAGCTGAGCAGGCATGAATCCTGCGGCCCAGCTGGCGATTATCAGGCAGCTGAGCAGGCATGAATCCTGCGGCCCAGCTGGCGATTATCAGGCAGCTGAGCAGGCATGAATCCTGCGGCCCAGCTGGCGATTATCAGGCAGCTGAGCAGGCATGAATCCTGCGGCCCAGCTGGCGATTATCAGGCAGCTGAGCAGGCATGAATCCTGCGGCCCAGCTGGCGATTATCAGGCAGCTGAGCAGGCATGAATCCTGCGGCCCAGCTGGCGATTATCAGGCAGCTGAGCAGGCATGAATCCTGCGGCCCAGCTGGCGATTATCAGGCAGCTGAGCAGGCATGAATCCTGCGGCCCAGCTGGCGATTATCAGGCAGCTGAGCAGGCATGAATCCTGCGGCCCAGCTGGCGATTATCAGGCAGCTGAGCAGGCATGAATCCTGCGGCCCAGCTGGCGATTATCAGGCAGCTGAGCAGGCATGAATCCTGCGGCCCAGCTGGCGATTATCAGGCAGCTGAGCAGGCATGAATCCTGCGGCCCAGCTGGCGATTATCAGGCAGCTGAGCAGGCGCTGATCCCGCACCTCAGCAGGCACTGATCACGTGCCTGTCATGCAGTGATCAGGTGACTGAGAGGCGCTGATCATGTGACTGCTCATGTGCTGATCAGGTAGCTCTCCTGCACGGATCATGTGCCTCAGCAGGCAAGAATCAAGCAGCTGAGCAGGCATGAATCCTGCGGCCCAGCTGGCGATTATCAGGCAGCTGAGCAGGCATGAATCCTGCGGCCCAGCTGGCGATTATCAGGCAGCTGAGCAGGCATGAATCCTGCGGCCCAGCTGGCGATTATCAGGCAGCTGAGCAGGCATGAATCCTGCGGCCCAGCTGGCGATTATCAGGCAGCTGAGCAGGCATGAATCCTGCGGCCCAGCTGGCGATTATCAGGCAGCTGAGCAGGCATGAATCCTGCGGCCCAGCTGGCGATTATCAGGCAGCTGAGCAGGCATGAATCCTGCGGCCCAGCTGGCGATTATCAGGCAGCTGAGCAGGCGCTGATCCCGCACCTCAGCAGGCACTGATCACGTGCCTGTCATGCAGTGATCAGGTGACTGAGAGGCGCTGATCATGTGACTGCTCATGTGCTGATCAGGTAGCTCTCCTGCACGGATCATGTGCTCAGCAGGCAAGAATCAAGCAGCTGAGCAGGCATGAATCCTGCGGCCCAGCTGGCGATTATCAGGCAGCTGAGCAGGCATGAATCCTGCGGCCCAGCTGGCGATTATCAGGCAGCTGAGCAGGCATGAATCCTGCGGCCCAGCTGGCGATTATCAGGCAGCTGAGCAGGCATGAATCCTGCGGCCCAGCTGGCGATTATCAGGCAGCTGAGCAGGCATGAATCCTGCGGCCCAGCTGGCGATTATCAGGCAGCTGAGCAGGCATGAATCCTGCGGCCCAGCTGGCGATTATCAGGCAGCTGAGCAGGCATGAATCCTGCGGCCCAGCTGGCGATTATCAGGCAGCTGAGCAGGCATGAATCCTGCGGCCCAGCTGGCGATTATCAGGCAGCTGAGCAGGCATGAATCCTGCGGCCCAGCTGGCGGTTATCAGGAAGCTGAGCAGGCGTGAATCCTGCGGCCCAGCTGGCGATTATCAGGCAGCTGAGCAGGCATGAATCCTGCGGCCTGCTGTGATGCTCAGCTGATCAGGCAGCTCCTGCACGGCCCAGCTGGCGAATCAGGCAGCTGAGCAGGCATGACTCCTGCGGCCCAGCTGGCGATTATCAGGCAGCTGAGCAGGCCTGAATCCTGCGGCCCAGCTGGCGATTATCAGGCAGCTGAGCAGGCATGAATCCTGCGGCCCAGCTGGCGATTATCAGGCAGCTGAGCAGGCATGAATCCTGCGGCCCAGCTGGCGATTATCAGGCAGCTGAGCAGGCATGAATCCTGCGGCCCAGCTGGCGCTTATCAGGCAGCTGAGCAGGCTGATCCCAGCACTCAGCAGGCACTGATCAGGCCTGTCAGGCAAGAATCAGCAGCTGAGCAGGCATGAATCCTGCGGCCCAGCTGGCGATTATCAGGCAGCTGAGCAGGCATGAATCCTGCCCAGCTGGCGTTATCAGGCAGCTGAGCAGGCATGAATCCTGCGGCCCAGCTGGCGATTATCAGGCAGCTGAGCAGGCATGAATCCTGCGGCCCAGCTGGCGATTATCAGGCAGCTGAGCAGGCATGAATCCTGCGGCCCAGCTGGCGATTATCAGGCAGCTGAGCAGGCATGAATCCTGCGGCCCAGCTGGCGATTATCAGGCAGCTGAGCAGGCGCTGATCCCGCCCAGCAGGCACTGATCACGTGCCTGTCATGCAGTGATCAGGTGACTGAGAGGCGCTGATCATGTGACTGCTCATGTGCTGATCAGGTAGCTCTCCTGCACGGTTCATGTGCCTCAGCAGGCAGAATCAAGCAGCTGAGCAGGCATGAATCCTGCGGCCCAGCTGGCGATTATCAGGCAGCTGAGCAGGCATGAATCCTGCGGCCCAGCTGGCGATTATCAGGCAGCTGAGCAGGCATGAATCCTGCGGCCCAGCTGGCGATTATCAGGCAGCTGAGCAGGCATGAATCCTGCGGCCCAGCTGGCGATTATCAGGCAGCTGAGCAGGCATGAATCCTGCGGCCCAGCTGGCGATTATCAGGCAGCTGAGCAGGCATGAATCCTGCGGCCCAGCTGGCGATTATCAGGCAGCTGAGCAGGCATGAATCCTGCGGCCCAGCTGGCGATTATCAGGCAGCTGAGCAGGCATGAATCCTGCGGCCCAGCTGGCGATTATCAGGCAGCTGAGCAGGCATGAATCCTGCGGCCCAGCTGGCGATTATCAGGCAGCTGAGCAGGCATGAATCCTGCGGCCCAGCTGGCGATTATCAGGCAGCTGAGCAGGCATGAATCCTGCGGCCCAGCTGGCGATTATCAGGCAGCTGAGCAGGCATGAATCCTGCGGCCCAGCTGGCGATTATCAGGCAGCTGAGCAGGCATGAATCCTGCGGCCCAGCTGGCGATTATCAGGCAGCTGAGCAGGCATGAATCCTGCGGCCCAGCTGGCGATTATCAGGCAGCTGAGCAGGCATGAATCCTGCGGCCCAGCTGGCGATTATCAGGCAGCTGAGCAGGCGCTGATCCCGCACCTCAGCAGGCACTGATCAGGCGTGCCTGTCATGCAGTGATCAGGTGACTGAGAGGCGCTGATCATGTGACTGCTCATGTGCTGATCAGGTAGCTCTCCTGCACGGTTCATGTGCCTCAGCAGACAAGAATCAAGCAGCTGAGCAGGCATGAATCCTGCGGCCCAGCTGGCGATTATCAGGCAGCTGAGCAGGCATCAATCCTGCGGCCCAGCTGGCGATTATCAGGCAGCTGAGCAGGCATGAATCCTGCGGCCCAGCTGGCGATTATCAGGCAGCTGAGCAGGCATGAATCCTGCGGCCCAGCTGGCGATTATCAGGCAGCTGAGCAGGCATGAATCCTGCGGCCCAGCTGGCGATTATCAGGCAGCTGAGCAGGCATGAATCCTGCGGCCCAGCTGGCGATTATCAGGCAGCTGAGCAGGCATGAATCCTGCGGCCCAGCTGGCGGTTATCAGGCAGCTGAGCAGGCATGAATCCTGCGGCCCAGCTGGCGGTTATCAGGCAGCTGAGCAGGCATGAATCCTGCGGCCCAGCTGGCGATTATCAGGCAGCTGAGCAGGCATGAATCCGAGCTTATCAGGCAGCTGAGCAGGCGCTGATCCCGCACCTCAGCAGGCACTGATCACGTGCCTGTCATGCAGTGATCAGGTGACTGAGAGGCGCTGATCATGTGACTGCTCATGTGCTGATCAGGTAGCTCTCCTGCACGGATCATGTGCCTCAGCAGGCAAGAATCAAGCAGCTGAGCAGGCATGAATCCTGCGGCCCAGCTGGCGATTATCAGGCAGCTGAGCAGGCATGAATCCTGCGGCCCAGCTGGCGATTATCAGGCAGCTGAGCAGGCATGAATCCTGCGGCCCAGCTGGCGATTATCAGGCAGCTGAGCAGGCATGAATCCTGCGGCCCAGCTGGCGATTATCAGGCAGCTGAGCAGGGCATGAACCTGCAGGCCCAGCTGGCGATTATCAGGCAGCTGAGCAGGCATGAATCCTGCGGCCCAGCTGGCGATTATCAGGCAGCTGAGCAGGCATGAATCCTGCGGCCCAGCTGGCGATTATCAGGCAGCTGAGCAGGCATGAATCCTGCGGCCCAGCTGGCGATTATCAGGCAGCTGAGCAGGCATGAATCCTGCGGCCCAGCTGGCGTTATCAGGCAGCTGAGCAGGCATGAATCCTGCGGCCCAGCTGGCGGTTATCAGGCAGCTGAGCAGGCATGAATCCTGCGGCCCAGCTGGCTTATCAGGCAGCTGAGCAGGCATGAATCCTGCGGCCCAGCTGGCGATTATCAGGCAGCTGAGCAGGCATGAATCCTGCGGCCCAGCTGGCGATTATCAGGCAGCTGAGCAGGCATGAATCCTGCGGCCCAGCTGGCGAGTATCAGGCAGCTGAGCAGGCATGAATCCTGCGGCCCAGCTAGCGGTTATCAGGCAGCTGAGCAGGCATGAATCCTGCGGCCCAGCTGGCGATATCAGGCAGCTGAGCAGGCATGAATCCTGCGGCCCAGCTGGCGATTATCAGGCAGCTGAGCAGGCATGAATCCTGCGGCCCAGCTGGCGATTATCAGGCAGCTGAGCAGGCATGAATCCTGCGGCCCAGCTGGCTTATCAGGCAGCTGAGCAGGCATGAATCCTGCGGCCCAGCTGGCGATTATCAGGCAGCTGAGCAGGCATGAATCCTGCGGCCCAGCTGGCGATTATCAGGCAGCTGAGCAGGCGCTGATCCCGCACCTCAGCAGGCACTGATCACGTGCCTGTCATGCAGTGATCAGGTGACTGAGAGGCGCTGATCATGTGACTGCTCATGTGCTGATCAGGTAGCTCTCCTGCACGGATCATGTGCCTCAGCAGGCAAGATCAAGCAGCTGAGCAGGCATGAATCCTGCGGCCCAGCTGGCGATTATCAGGCAGCTGAGCAGGCATGAATCCTGCGGCCCAGCTGGCGATTATCAGGCAGCTGAGCAGGCATGAATCCTGCGGCCCAGCTGGCGATTATCAGGCAGCTGAGCAGGCATGAATCCTGCGGCCCAGCTGGCGGTTATCAGGCAGCTGAGCAGGCATGAATCCTGCGGCCCAGCTGGCGATTATCAGGCAGCTGAGCAGGCATGAATCCTGCGGCCCAGCTGGCGATTATCAGGCAGCTGAGCAGGCGCTGATCCCGCACCTCAGCAGGCACTGATCACGTGCCTGTCATGCAGTGATCAGGTGACTGAGAGGCGCTGATCATGTGACTGCTCATGTGCTGATCAGGTAGCTCTCCTGCACGGTTCATGTGCCTCAGCAGGCAAGAATCAAGCAGCTGAGCAGGCATGAATCCTGCGGCCCAGCTGGCGATTATCAGGCAGCTGAGCAGGCATGAATCCTGCGGCCCAGCTGGCGATTATCAGGCAGCTGAGCAGGCATGAATCCTGCGGCCGAGCTGGCGGTTATCAGGCAGCTGAGCAGGCATGAATCCTGCGGCCCAGCTGGCGATTATCAGGCAGCTGAGCAGGCATGAATCCTGCGGCCCAGCTGGCGATTATCAGGCAGCTGAGCAGGCATGAATCCTGCGGCCCAGCTGGCGGTTATCAGGCAGCTGAGCAGGCATGAATCCTGCGGCCCAGCTGGCGATTATCAGGCAGCTGAGCAGGCATGAATCCTGCGGCCCAGCTGGCGGTTATCAGGCAGCTGAGCAGGCATGAATCCTGCGGCCCAGCGATTATCAGGCAGCTGAGCAGGCATGAATCCTGCGGCCCAGCTGGCGATTATCAGGCAGCTGAGCAGGCATGAATCCTGCGGCCCAGCTGGCGATTATCAGGCAGCTGAGCAGGCATGAATCCTGCGGCCCAGCTGGCGTTATCAGGCAGCTGAGCAGGCATGAATCCTGCGGCCCAGCTGGCGATTATCAGGCAGCTGAGCAGGCATGAATCCTGCGGCCCAGCTGGCGATTATCAGGCAGCTGAGCAGGCGCTGATCCCGCACCTCAGCAGGCACTGATCACGTGCCTGTCATGCAGTGATCAGGTGACTGAGCGCTGATCATGTGACTGCTCATGTGCTGATCAGGTAGCTCTCCTGCACGGTTCATGTGCCTCAGCAGGCAAGAATCAAGCAGCTGAGCAGGCATGAATCCTGCGGCCCAGCTGGCGATTATCAGGCAGCTGAGCAGGCATGAATCCTGCGGCCCAGCTGGCGATTATCAGGCAGCTGAGCAGGCATGAATCCTGCGGCCCAGCTGGCGATTATCAGGCAGCTGAGCAGGCATGAATCCTGCGGCCCAGCTGGCGATTATCAGGCAGCTGAGCAGGCATGAATCCTGCGGCCCAGCTGGCGATTATCAGGCAGCTGAGCAGGCATGAATCCTGCGGCCCAGCTGGCGATTATCAGGCAGCTGAGCAGGCATGAATCCTGCGGCCCAGCGGTTATCAGGCAGCTGAGCAGGCATGAATCCTGCGGCCCAGCTGGCGATTATCAGGCAGCTGAGCAGGCATGAATCCTGCGGCCCAGCTGGCGATTATCAGGCAGCTGAGCAGGCATGAATCCTGCGGCCCAGCTGGCGATTATCAGGCAGCTGAGCAGGCATGCGGCCTGGCGATTATCAGGCAGCTGAGCAGGCGCTGATCCCGCACCTCAGCAGGCACTGATCACGTGCCTGTCATGCAGTCAGGTGACTGAGAGGCGCTGATCATGTGACTGCTCATGTGATCAGGTAGCTCTCCTGCACGGATCATGTGCCTCAGCAGGCAGAATCAAGCAGCTGAGCAGGCATGAATCCTGCGGCCCAGCTGGCGATTATCAGGCAGCTGAGCAGGCATGAATCCTGCGGCCCAGCTGGCGATTATCAGGCAGCTGAGCAGGCATGAATCCTGCGGCCCAGCTGGCGTTATCAGGCAGCTGAGCAGGCATGAATCCTGCGGCCCAGCTGGCGTTATCAGGCAGCTGAGCAGGCATGAATCCTGCGGCCCAGCTGGCGGTTATCAGGCAGCTGAGCAGGCATGAATCCTGCGGCCCAGCTGGCGGTTATCAGGCAGCTGAGCAGGCATGAATCCTGCGGCCCAGCTGGCGGTTATCAGGCAGCTGAGCAGGCATGAATCCTGCGGCCCAGCTGGCGATTATCAGGCAGCTGAGCAGGCATGAATCCTGCGGCCCAGCTGGCGTTATCAGGCAGCTGAGCAGGCATGAATCCTGCGGCCCAGCTGGCGATTATCAGGCAGCTGAGCAGGCATGAATCCTGCGGCCCAGCTGGCGATTATCAGGCAGCTGAGCAGGCGCTGATCCCGCACCTCAGGCACTGATCACGTGCCTGTCATGCAGTGATCAGGTGACTGAGAGGCGCTGATCATGTGACTGCTCATGCTGATCAGGTAGCTCTCCTGCACGGATCATGTGCCTCAGCAGAAGAATCAAGCAGCTGAGCAGGCATGAATCCTGCGGCCCAGCTGGCGTTTATCAGGCAGCTGAGCAGGCAAGAATCCTGCGGCCCAACTGGCGGTTATCAGGCAGCTGAGCAGGCATGAATCCTGCGGCCCAGCTGGCGATTATCAGGCAGCTGAGCAGGCATGAATCCTGCGGCCCAGCTGGCGGTTATCAGGCAGCTGAACAGGCATGAATCCTGCGGCCCAGCTGGCGATTATCAGGCAGCTGAGCAGGCATGAATCCTGCGGCCCAGCTGGCGGTTATCAGGCAGCTGAGCAGGCATGAATCCTGCGGCCCAGCTGTTATCAGGCAGCTGAGCAGGCATGAATCCTGCGGCCCAGCTGGCAGTTATCAGGCAGCTGAGCAGGCATGAATCCTGCGGCCCAGCTGGTTATCAGGCAGCTGAGCAGGCATGAATCCTGCGGCCCAGCTGGCGATTATCAGGCAGCTGAGCAGGCATGATCCCGCACCTCAGCAGGCACTGATCACGTGCCTGTCATGCAGTGATCAGGTGACTGAAGCGCTGATGTGACTGCTCATGTGCTGATCAGGTAGCTCTCCTGCACGGATCATGCGCCTCAGCAGGCAAGAATCAAGCAGCTGAGCAGGCATGAATCCTGCGGCCCAGCTGGCGATTATCAGGCAGCTGAGCAGGCATGAATCCTGCGGCCCAGCTGGCGATTATCAGGCAGCTGAGCAGGCATGAATCCTGCGGCCCAGCTGGCGATTATCAGGCAGCTGAGCAGGCATGAATCCTGCGGCCCAGCTGGCGATTATCAGGCAGCTGAGCAGGCGCTGATCCCGCCTCAGCAGGCACTGATCACGTGCCTGTCATGCAGTGATCAGGTGACTGAGAGGCGCTGATCATGTGACTGCTCATGTGCTGATCAGGTAGCTCTCCTGCACGGATCATGTGCCTCAGCAGGCAAGAATCAAGCAGCTGAGCAGGCATGAATCCTGCGGCCCAGCTGGCGATTATCAGGCAGCTGAGCAGGCATGAATCCTGCGGCCCAGCTGGCGATTATCAGGCAGCTGAGCAGGCATGAATCCTGCGGCCCAGCTGGCGATTATCAGGCAGCTGAGCAGGCATGAATCCTGCGGCCCAGCTGGCGTTATCAGGCAGCTGAGCAGGCATGAATCCTGCGGCCCAGCTGGCGATTATCAGGCAGCTGAGCAGGCATGAATCCTGCGGCCCAGCTGGCGTTATCAGGCAGCTGAGCAGGCATGAATCCTGCGGCCCAGCTGGCGATTATCAGGCAGCTGAGCAGGCATGAATCCTGCGGCCCAGCTGGCGATTATCAGGCAGCTGAGCAGGCATGAATCCTGCGGCCCAGCTGGCGATTATCAGGCAGCTGAGCAGGCATGAATCCTGCGGCCCAGCTGGCGATTATCAGGCAGCTGAGCAGGCATGAATCCTGCGGCCCAGCTGGCGATTATCAGGCAGCTGAGCAGGCATGAATCCTGCGGCCCAGCTGGCGGTTATCAGGCAGCTGAGCAGGCATGAATCCTGCGGCCCAGCTGGCGATTATCAGGCAGCTGAGCAGGCATGAATCCTGCGGCCCAGCTGGCGATTATCAGGCAGCTGAGCAGGCATGAATCCTGCGGCCCAGCTTTATCAGGCAGCTGAGCAGGCATGAATCCTGCGGCCCAGCTGGCGATTATCAGGCAGCTGAGCAGGCATGAATCCTGCGGCCCAGCTGGCGATTATCAGGCAGCTGAGCAGGCGCTGATCCCGCACCTCAGCAGGCACTGATCACGTGCCTGTCATGCAGTGATCAGGTGACTGAGGCGCTGATCATGTGACTGCTCATGTGCTGATCAGGTAGCTCTCCTGCACGGATCATGTGCCTCAGCAGGCAAGAATCAAGCAGCTGAGCAGGCATGAATCCTGCGGCCCAGCTGGCGATTATCAGGCAGCTGAGCAGGCATGAATCCTGCGGCCCAGCTGGCGTTATCAGGCAGCTGAGCAGGCATGAATCCTGCGGCTGGCGATTATCAGGCAGCTGAGCAGGCATGAATCCTGCGGCCCAGCTGGCGGTTATCAGGCAGCTGAGCAGGCATGAATCCTGCGGCCCAGCTGGCGTTATCAGGCAGCTGAGCAGGCATGAATCCTGCGGCCCAGCTGGCGATTATCAGGCAGCTGAGCAGGCGCTGATCCCGCACCTCAGCAGGCACTGATCACGTGCCTGTCATGCAGTGATCAGGTGACTGAGAGGCGCTGATCATGTGACTGCTCATGTGCTGATCAGGTAGCTCTCCTGCACGGTTCATGTGCCTCAGCAGGCAAGAATCAAGCTGAGCAGGCATGAATCCTGCGGCCCAGCTGGCGATTATCAGGCAGCTGAGCAGGCATGAATCCTGCGGCCCAGCTGGCGATTATCAGGCAGCTGAGCAGGCATGAATCCTGCGGCCCAGCTGGCGATTATCAGGCAGCTGAACAGGCATGAATCCTGCGGCCCAGCTGGCGTTATCAGGCAGCTGAGCAGGCATGAATCCTGCGGCCCAGCTGGCGATTATCAGGCAGCTGAGCAGGCATGAATCCTGCGGCCCAGCTGGCGATTATCAGGCAGCTGAGCAGGCATGAATCCTGCGGCCCAGCTGGCGATTATCAGGCAGCTGAGCAGGCATGAATCCTGCGGCCCAGCTGGCGATTATCAGGCAGCTGAGCAGGCATGAATCCTGCGGCCCAGCTGGCGATTATCAGGCAGCTGAGCAGGCATGAATCCTGCGGCCCAGCTGGCGATTATCAGGCAGCTGAGCAGGCATGAATCCTGCGGCCCAGCTGGCGATTATCAGGCAGCTGAGCAGGCATGAATCCTGCGGCCCAGCTGGCGATTATCAGGCAGCTGAGCAGGCATGAATCCTGCGGCCCAGCTGGCGATTATCAGGCAGCTGAGCAGGCATGAATCCTGCGGCCCAGCTGGCGATTATCAGGCAGCTGAGCAGGCGCTGATCCCGCACCCAGCAGGCACTGATCACGTGCCTGTCATGCAGTGATCAGGTGACTGAGAGGCGCTGATCATGTGACTGCTCATGTGCTGATCAGGTAGCTCTGCACGGATCATGTGCCTCAGCAGGCAAGAATCAAGCAGCTGAGCAGGCATGAATCCTGCGGCCCAGCTGGCGATTATCAGGCAGCTGAGCAGGCATGAATCCTGCGGCCCAGCTGGCGATTATCAGGCAGCTGAGCAGGCATGAATCCTGCGGCCCAGCTGGCGATTATCAGGCAGCTGAGCAGGCATGAATCCTGCGGCCCAGCTGGCGATTATCAGGCAGCTGAGCAGGCATGAATCCTGCGGCCCAGCTGGCGATTATCAGGCAGCTGAGCAGGCATGAATCCTGCGGCCCAGCTGGCGATTATCAGGCAGCTGAGCAGGCATGAATCCTGCGGCCCAGCTGGCGGTTATCAGGCAGCTGAGCAGGCATGAATCCTGCGGCCCAGCTGGCGATTATCAGGCAGCTGAGCAGGCATGAATCCTGCGGCCCAGCTGGCGATTATCAGGCAGCTGAGCAGGCATGAATCCTGCGGCCCAGCTGGCGATTATCAGGCAGCTGAGCAGGCATGAATCCTGCGGCCCAGCTGGGATTCAGGCAGCTGAGCAGGCATGAATCCTGCGGCCCAGCTGGCGATTATCAGGCAGCTGAGCAGGCGCTGATCCACCTCAGCAGGCACTGATCACGTGCCTGTCATGCAGTGATCAGGTGACTGAGAGGCGCTGATCATGTGACTGCTCATGTGCTGATCAGGTAGCTCCTCACGGATCATGCCTCAGCAGGCAAGAATCAGGCAGCTGAGCAGGCATGAATCCTGCGGCCCAGCTGGCGATTATCAGGCAGCTGAGCAGGCATGAATCCTGCGGCCCAGCTGGCGATTATCAGGCAACTGAGCAGGCATGAATCCTGCGGCCCAGCTGGCGATTATCAGGCAGCTGAGCAGGCATGAATCCTGCGGCCCAGCTGGCGATTATCAGGCAGCTGAGCAGGCATGAATCCTGCGGCCCCGCTGGCGATAATCAGGCAGCTGAGCAGGCATGAATCCTGCGGCCCAGCTGGCGATTATCAGGCAGCTGAGCAGGCATGAATCCTGCGGCCCAGCTGGTGGTTATCAGGCAGCTGAGCAGGCATGAATCCTGCGGCCCAGCTGGCGATTATCAGGCAGCTGAGCAGGCATGAATCCTGCGGCCCAGCTTTATCAGGCAGCTGAGCAGGCATGAATCTGCGGCCAGGCCCAGCTGGCGATTATCAGGCAGCTGAGCAGGCATGAATCCTGCGGCCCAGCTGGCGATTATCAGGCAGCTGAGCAGGCGATGATCCCGCACCTCAGCAGGCACTGATCACGTGCCTGACAAGCAGTGATCAGGTGACTGAGAGCGCTGATCATGTGACTGCTCATGTGCTGATCAGGTAGCTCTCCTGCACGGATCATGTGCCTCAGCAGGCAAGAATCAAGCAGCTGAGCAGGCATGAATCCTGCGGCCCAGCTGGCGATTATCAGGCAGCTGAGCAGGCATGAATCCTGCGGCCCAGCTGGCGATTATCAGGCAGCTGAGCAGGCATGAATCCTGCGGCCCAGCTGGCGTTATCAGGCAGCTGAGCAGGCATGAATCCTGCGGCCCAGCTGGCGGTTCTCAGGCAGCTGAGCAGGCATGAATCCTGCGGCCCAGCTGGCGGTTATCAGGCAGCTGAGCAGGCATGAATCCTGCGGCCCAGCTGGCGGTTATCAGGCAGCTGAGCAGGCATGAATCCTGCGGCCCAGCTGGCGATTATCAGGCAGCTGAGCAGGCATGAATCCTGCGGCCCAGCTGGCGATTATCAGGCAGCTGAGCAGGCATGAATCCTGCGGCCCAGCTGGCGTTATCAGGCAGCTGAGCAGGCATGAATCCTGCGGCCCAGCTGGCGTTATCAGGCAGCTGAGCAGGCATGAATCCTGCGGCCCAGCTGGCGGTTATCAGGCAGCTGAGCAGGCATGAATCCTGCGGCCCAGCTGGCGATTATCAGGCAGCTGAGCAGGCATGAGTCCTGCGGCCCAGCTGGCGATTATCAGGCAGCTGAGCAGGCGCTGATCCCGCACCTCAGCAGGCACTGATCACGTGCCTGTCATGCAGTGATCAGGTGACTGAGAGGCTGATCATGTGACTGCTCATGTGCTGATCAGGTAGCTCTCCTGCACGGATCATGTGCCTCAGCAGGCAAGAATCAAGCAGCTGAGCAGGCATGAATCCTGCGGCCCAGCTGGCGATTATCAGGCAGCTGAGCAGGCATGAATCCTGCGGCCCAGCTGGCGATTATCAGGCAGCTGAGCAGGCATGAATCCTGCGGCCCAGCTGATTATCAGGCAGCTGAGCAGGCATGAATCCTGCGGCCCAGCTGGCGATTATCAGGCAGCTGAGCAGGCATGAATCCTGCGGCCCAGCTGGCGATTATCAGGCAGCTGAGCAGGCATGAATCCTGCGGCCCAGCTGGCGTTATCAGGCAGCTGAGCAGGCATGAATCCTGCGGCCCAGCTGGCGGTTATCAGGCAGCTGAGCAGGCATGAATCCTGCGGCCCAGCTGGCGATTATCAGGCAGCTGAGCAGGCATGAATCCTGCGGCCCAGCTGGCGATTATCAGGCAGCTGAGCAGGCATGAATCCTGCGGCCCAGCTGGCGGTTATCAGGTAGCTGAGCAGGCATGAATCCTGCGGCCCAGCTGGCGATTATCAGGCAGCTGAGCAGGCATGAATCCTGCGGCCCAGCTGGCGATTATCAGGCAGCTGAGCAGGCATGAATCCTGCGGCCCAGCTGGCGATTATCAGGCGGCTGAGCGGGCATGAATCCTGCGGCCCAGCTGGCGTTATCAGGCAGCTGAGCAGGCATGAATCCTGCGGCCCAGCTGGCGTTATCAGGCAGCTGAGCAGGCATGAATCCTGCGGCCCAGCTGGCGATTATCAGGCAGGCAGGCGCTGATCCCACCTCAGCAGGCACTGATCACGTGCCTGTCATGCAGTGATCAGGCTGAGAGGCGCTGATCATGTGACTGCTCATGTGCTGATCAGGCAGCTCTCCTGCACGGATCATGTGCCTCAGCAGGCGAGTATCAGGCAGCTGAGCAGGCATGAATCCTGCGGCCCAGCTGGCGATTATCAGGCAGCTGAGCAGGCATGAATCCTGCGGCCCAGCTGGCGTTATCAGGCAGCTGAGCAGGCATGAATCCTGCGGCCCAGCTGGCGATTATCAGGCAGCTGAGCAGGCATGAATCCTGCGGCCCAGCTGGCGATTATCAGGCAGCTGAGCAGGCATGAATCCTGCGGCCCAGCTGGCGATTATCAGGCAGCTGAGCAGGCATGATCCATCCAGCAGGCCTGATCACGTGCCTGTCATGCAGTGATCAGGTAACTGAGAGGCGCTGATCATGTGACTGCTCATGTGCTGATCAGGTAGCTCTCCTGCACGGATCCTGCGGCCCAGCTGGCAAGAATCAGGCAGCTGAGCAGGCATGAATCCTGCAGCCCAGCTGGCGATTATCAGGCAGCTGAGCAGGCATGAATCCTGCGGCCCAGCTGGCGATTATCAGGCAGCTGAGCAGGCATGAATCCTGCGGCCCAGCTGGCGATTATCAGGCAGCTGAGCAGGCATGAATCCTGCGGCCCAGCTGGCGATTATCAGGCAGCTGAGCAGGCGCTGATCCCGCCTCAGCAGGCACTGATCACGTGCCTGTCATGCAGTGATCAGGTGACTGAGGCGCTGATCATGTGACTGCTCATGTGCTGATCAGGTAGCTCTCCTGCAGGATCATGTGCCTCAGCAGGCAGAATCAAGCAGCTGAGCAGGCATGAATCCTGCGGCCCAGCTGGCGATTATCAGGCAGCTGAGCAGGCATGAATCCTGCGGCCCAGCTGGCGATTATCAGGCAGCTGAGCAGGCATGAATCCTGCGGCCCAGCTGGCGATTATCAGGCAGCTGAGCAGGCATGAATCCTGCGGCCCAGCTGGCGATTATCAGGCAGCTGAGCAGGCATGAATCCTGCGGCCCAGCTGGCGATTATCAGGCAGCTGAGCAGGCATGAATCCTGCGGCCCAGCTGGCGGTTATCAGGCAGCTGAGCAGGCATGAATCCTGCGGCCCAGCTGGCGATTATCAGGCAGCTGAGCGGGCATGAATCCTGCGGCCCAGCTGGCGATTATCAGGCAGCTGAGCAGGCATGAATCCTGCGGCCCAGCTGGCGATTATCAGGCAGCTGAGCAGGCATGAATCCTGCGGCCAGCTGGCGATCAGCTGAGCAGGCGCTGATCCCGCACCTCAGCAGGCACTGATCACGTGCCTGTCATGCAGTGATCAGGTGACAGAGGCGCTGATCATGTGACTGCTCATGTGCTGAGCTGGCGATTATCAGGCAGCTGAGCAGGCATGAATCCTGCGGCCCAGCTGGCGATTATCAGGCAGCTGAGCAGGCATGAATCCTGCGGCCCAGCTGGCGATTATCAGGCAGCTGAGCAGGCATGAATCCTGCGGCCCAGCTGGCGTTATCAGGCAGCTGAGCAGGCATGAATCCTGCGGCCCAGCTGGCGTTATCAGGCAGCTGAGCAGGCATGAATCCTGCGGCCCAGCTGGCGATTATCAGGCAGCTGAGCAGGCATGAATCCTGCGGCCCAGCTGGCGATTATCAGGCAGCTGAGCAGGCATGAATCCTGCGGCCCAGCTGGCGGTTATCAGGCAGCTGAGCAGGCAATAATCCTGCGGCCCAGCTGGCGGTTATCAGGCGGCTGAGCGGGCATGAATCCTGCGGCCCAGCTGGCGATTATCAGGCAGCTGAGCAGGCATGAATCCTGCGGCCCAGCTGGCGATTATCAGGCAGCTGAGCAGGCATGAATCCTGCGGCCCAGCTGGCGATTATCAGGCAGCTGAGCAGGCGCTGATCCCACCTCAGCAGGCACTGATCACGTGCCTGTCATGCAGTGATCAGGTGACTGAGGCGCTGATCATGTGACTGCTCATGTGCTGATCAGGTAGCTCTCCTGCACGGATCATGTGCCTCAGCAGGCAAGAATCAAGCAGCTGAGCAGGCATGAATCCTGCGGCCCAGCTGGCGATTATCAGGCAGCTGAGCAGGCATGAATCCTGCGGCCCAGCTGGCGATTATCAGGCAGCTGAGCAGGCATGAATCCTGCGGCCCAGCTGGCGATTATCAGGCAGCTGAGCAGGCATGAATCCTGCGGCCCAGCTGGGTTATCAGGCAGCTGAGCAGGCATGAATCCTGCGGCCCAGCTGGCGTTATCAGGCAGCTGAGCAGGCATGAATCCTGCGGCCCAGCTGGCGATTATCAGGCAGCTGAGCAGGCATGAATCCTGCGGCCCAGCTGGCGTTATCAGGCAGCTGAGCAGGCATGAATCCTGCGGCCCAGCTGGCGATTATCAGGCAGCTGAGCAGGCATGAATCCTGCGGCCCAGCTGGCGATTATCAGGCAGCTGAGCAGGCATGAATCCTGCGGCCCAGCTGGCGATTATCAGGCAGCTGAGCAGGCATGCGGCCCAGCTGGCGATTATCAGGCAGCTGAGCAGGCATGAATCCTGCGGCCCAGCTGGCGATTATCAGGCAGCTGAGCAGGCATGAATCCTGCGGCCCAGCTGGCGATTATCAGGCAGCTGAGCAGGCATGAATCCTGCGGCCCAGCTGGCGTTATCAGGCAGCTGAGCAGGCATGAATCCTGCGGCCCAGCTGGCGATTATCAGGCAGCTGAGCAGGCATGAATCCTGCGGCCCAGCTGGCGATTATCAGGCAGCTGAGCAGGCATGAATCCTGCGGCCCAGCTGGCGATTATCAGGCAGCTGAGCAGGCATGAATCCTGCGGCCCAGCTGGCGGTTATCAGGCAGCTGAGCAGGCATGAATCCTGCGACCCAGCTGGCGGTTATCAGGCAGCTGACCAGGCATGAATCCTGCGGCCCAGCTGGCGTTATCAGGCAGCTGAGCAGGCATGAATCCTGCGGCCCAGCTGGCGGTTATCAGGCAGCTGAGCAGGCATGAATCCTGCGGCCCAGCTGGCGATTATCAGGCAGCTGAGCAGGCATGAATCCTGCGGCCCAGCTGGCGATTATCAGGCAGCTGAGCAGGCGCTGATCCCGCACCTCAGCAGGCACTGATCACGTGCCTGTCATGCAGTGATCAGGTGACTGAGAGGCGCTGATCATGTGACTGCTCATGTGCTGATAAGGTAGCTCTCCTGCACGGATCATGTGCCTCAGCAGGCAAGAATCAAGCAGCTGAGCAGGCATGAATCCTGCGGCCCAGCTGGCGATTATCAGGCAGCTGAGCAGGCATGAATCCTGCGGCCCAGCTGGCGATTATCAGGCAGCTGAGCAGGCATGAATCCTGCGGCCCAGCTGGCGATTATCAGGCAGCTGAGCAGGCATGAATCCTGCGGCCCAGCTGGCGTTATCAGGCAGCTGAGCAGGCATGAATCCTGCGGCCCAGCTGGCGATTATCAGGCAGCTGAGCAGGCATGAATCCTGCGGCCCAGCTGGCGATTATCAGGCAGCTGAGCAGGCATGAATCCTGCGGCCCAGCTGGCGATTATCAGGCAGCTGAGCAGGCATGAATCCTGCGGCCCAGCTGGCGGTTATCAGGCAGCTGAGCAGGCATGAATCCTGCGGCCCAGCTGGCGATTATCAGGCAGCTGAGCAGGCATGAATCCTGCGGCCCAGCTGGCGATTATCAGGCAGCTGAGCAGGCATGAATCCTGCGGCCCAGCTGGCGATTATCAGGCAGCTGAGCAGGCATGAATCCTGCGGCCCAGCTGGCGATTATCAGGCAGCTGAGCAGGCATGAATCCTGCGGCCCAGCTGGCGATTATCAGGCAGCTGAGCAGGCGCTGATCCCGCACCTCAGCAGGCACTGATCACGTGCCTGTCATGCAGTGATCAGGTGACTGAGGGCGCTGATCATGTGACTGCTCATGTGCTGATCAGGTAGCTCTCTGCGGATCATGTGCCTCAGCAGGCAAGAATCAGCAGCTGAGCAGGCATGAATCCTGCGGCCCAGCTGGCGATTATCAGGCAGCTGAGCAGGCATGAATCCTGCGGCCCAGCTGGCGATTATCAGGCAGCTGAGCAGGCATGAATCCTGCGGCCCAGCTGGCGATTATCAGGCAGCTGAGCAGGCATGAATCCTGCGGCCCAGCTGGCGATTATCAGGCAGCTGAGCAGGCATGAATCCTGCGGCCCAGCTGGCGATTATCAGGCAGCTGAGCAGGCGCTGATCCCGCCTCAGCAGGCACTGATCACGTGCCTGTCATGCAGTGATCAGGTGACTGAGAGGCGCTGATCATGTGACTGCTCATGTGCTGATCAGGTAGCTCTCCTGCACGGTTCATGTGCCTCAGCAGGCAAGAATCAAGCAGCTGAGCAGGCATGAATCCTGCGGCCCAGCTGGCGATTATCAGGCAGCTGAGCAGGCATGAATCCTGCGGCCCAGCTGGCGATTATCAGGCGGCTGAGCGGGCATGAATCCTGCGGCCCAGCTGGCGATTATCAGGCAGCTGAGCAGGCATGAATCCTGCGGCCCAGCTGGCGATTATCAGGCAGCTGAGCAGGCATGATCCCGCACCTCAGCAGGCACTGATCACGTGCCTGCATGCAGTGATCAGGTGACTGAGAGGCGCTGATCATGTGACTGCTCATGCTGATCAGGTAGCTCTCCTGCACGGATCATGTGCCTCAGCAGGCAAGAATCAGGCAGCTGAGCAGGCATGAATCCTGCGGCCCAGCTGGCGATTATCAGGCAGCTGAGCAGGCATGAATCCTGCGGCCCAGCTGGCGATTATCAGGCAGCTGAGCAGGCATGAATCCTGCGGCCCAGCTGGCGTTATCAGGCAGCTGAGCAGGCATGAATCCTGCGGCCCAGCTGGCGATTATCAGGCAGCTGAGCAGGCATGAATCCTGCGGCCCAGCTGGCGATTATCAGGCAGCTGAGCAGGCATGAATCCTGCGGCCCAGCTGGCGATTATCAGGCAGCTGAGCAGGCATGAATCCTGCGGCCCAGCTGGCGATTATCAGGCAGCTGAGCAGGCGCTGATCCCGCACCTCAGCAGGCACTGATCACGTGCCTGTCATGCAGTGATCAGGTGACTGAGAGGCGCTGATCATGTGACTGCTCATGTGCTGATCAGGTAGCTCTCCTGCACGGATCATGTGCCTCAGCAGGCAAGAATCAAGCAGCTGAGCAGGCATGAATCCTGCGGCCCACCTGGCGATTATCAGGCAGCTGAGCAGGCATGAATCCTGCGGCCCAGCTGGCGATTATCAGGCAGCTGAGCAGGCATGAATCCTGCGGCCCAGCTGGCGATTATCAGGCAGCTGAGCAGGCATGAATCCTGCGGCCCAGCTGGCGGTTATCAGGCAGCTGAGCAGGCATGAATCCTGCGGCCCAGCTGGCGATTATCAGGCAGCTGAGCAGGCATGAATCCTGCGGCCCAGCTGGCGATTATCAGGCAGCTGAGCAGGCATGAATCCTGCGGCCCAGCTGGCGATTATCAGGCAGCTGAGCAGGCATGAATCCTGCGGCCCAGCTGGCGATTATCAGGCAGCTGAGCAGGCATGAATCCTGCGGCCCAGCTGGCGATTATCAGGCAGCTGAGCAGGCATGAATCCTGCGGCCCAGCTGGCGATTATCAGGCAGCTGAGCAGGCGCTGATCCCGCACCTCAGCAGGCACTGATCACGTGCCTGTCATGCAGTGATCAGGTGACTGAGAGGCGCTGATCTTGTGACTGCTCATGTGCTGATCAGGTAGCTCTCCTGCACGGATCATGTGCCTCAGCAGGCAAGAATCAAGCAGCTGAGCAGGCATGAATCCTGCGGCCCAGCTGGCGATTATCAGGCAGCTGAGCAGGCATGAATCCTGCGGCCCAGCTGGCGATTATCAGGCAGCTGAGCAGGCATGAATCCTGCGGCCCAGCTGGCGATTATCAGGCAGCTGAGCAGGCATGAATCCTGCGGCCCAGCTGGCGATTATCAGGCAGCTGAGCAAGCATGAATCCTGCGGCCCAGCTGGCGATTATCAGGCAGCTGAGCAGGCGCTGATCCCGCACCTCAGCAGGCACTGATCACGTGCGTGTCATGCAGTGATCAGGTGACTGAGAGGCGCTGATCATGTGACTGCTCATGTGCTGATCAGGTAGCTCTCCTGCACGGATCATGCCTCAGCAGGCAAGAATCAAGCAGCTGAGCAGGCATGAATCCTGCGGCCCAGCTGGCGATTATCAGGCAGCTGAGCAGGCATGAATCCTGCGGCCCAGCTGGCGATTATCAGGCAGCTGAGCAGGCATGAATCCTGCGGCCCAGCTGGCGATTATCAGGCAGCTGAGCAGGCATGAATCCTGCGGCCCAGCTGGCGATTATCAGGCAGCTGAGCAGGCATGAATCCTGCGGCCCAGCTGGCGATTATCAGGCAGCTGAGCAGCCGTGAATCCTGCGGCCCAGCTGGCGATTATCAGGCAGCTGAGCAGGCGTGAATCCTGCGGCCCAGCTGGCGATTATCAGGCAGCTGAGCAGGCATGAATCCTGCGGCCCAGCTGGCGATTATCAGGCAGCTGAGCAGGCATGAATCCTGCGGCCCAGCTGGCGATTATCAGGCAGCTGAGCAGGCATGAATCCTGCGGCCCAGCTGGCGATTATCAGGCAGCTGAGCAGGCGCTGATCCCGCACCTCAGCAGGCACTGATCACGTGCCTGTCATGCAGTGATCAGGTGACAGAGGCGCTGATCATGACTGCTCATGTGCTGATCAGGCTCTCCTGCACGGATCATGTGCCTCAGCAGGCAAGAATCAAGCAGCTGAGCAGGCATGAATCCTGCGGCCCAGCTGGCGATTATCAGGCAGCTGAGCAGGCATGAATCCTGCGGCCCAGCTGGCGATTATCAGGCAGCTGAGCAGGCATGAATCCTGCGGCCCAGCTGGCGATTATCAGGCAGCTGAGCAGGCATGAATCCTGCGGCCCAGCTGGCGATTATCAGGCAGCTGAGCAGGCATGAATCCTGCGGCCCAGCTGGCGTTATCAGGCAGCTGAGCAGGCATGAATCCTGCGGCCCAGCTGGCGATTATCAGGCAGCTGAGCAGGCATGAATCCTGCGGCCCAGCTGGCGATTATCAGGCAGCTGAGCAGGCATGAATCCTGCGGCCCAGCTGGCGATTATCAGGCAGCTGAGCAGGCATGAATCCTGCGGCCCAGCTGGCGGGTATCAGGCAGCTGAGCAGGCATGAATCCTGCGGCCCAGCTGGCGATTATCAGGCAGCTGAGCAGGCATGAATCCTGCGGCCCAGCTGGCGATTATCAGGCAGCTGAGCAGGCATGAATCCTGCGGCCCAGCTGGCGATTATCAGGCAGCTGAGCAGGCGCTGATCCCGCACCTCAGCAGGCACTGATCACGTGCCTGTCATGCAGTGATCAGGTGACTGAGAGCGCTGATCATGTGACTGCTCATGTGCTGATCAGGTAGCTCTCCTGCGGATCATGTGCTCAGCAGGCAAGAATCAAGCAGCTGAGCAGGCATGAATCCTGCGGCCCAGCTGGCGATTATCAGGCAGCTGAGCAGGCATGAATCCTGCGGCCCAGCTGGCGATTATCAGGCAGCTGAGCAGGCATGAATCCTGCGGCCCAGCTGGCGATTATCAGGCAGCTGAGCAGGCATGAATCCTGCGGCCCAGCTGGCGATTATCAGGCAGCTGAGCAGGCATGAATCCTGCGGCCCAGCTGGCGATTATCAGGCAGCTGAGCAGGCATGAATCCTGCGGCCCAGCTGGCGATTATCAGGCAGCTGAGCAGGCATGAATCCTGCGGCCCAGCTGGCGATTATCAGGCAGCTGAGCAGGCATGAATCCTGCGGCCCAGCTGGCGATTATCAGGCAGCTGAGCAGGCATGAATCCTGCGGCCCAGCTGGCGATTATCAGGCAGCTGAGCAGGCATGAATCCTGCGGCCCAGCTGGCGATTATCAGGCAGCTGAGCAGGCATGAATCCTGCGGCCCAGCTGGCGATTATCAGGCAGCTGAGCAGGCATGAATCCTGCGGCCCAGCTGGCGATTATCAGGCAGCTGAGCAGGCATGAATCCTGCGGCCCAGCTGGCGATTATCAGGCAGCTGAGCAGGCATGAATCCTGCGGCCCAGCTGGCGATTATCAGGCAGCTGAGCAGGCATGAATCCTGCGGCCCAGCTGGCGATTATCAGGCAGCTGAGCAGGCATGAATCCTGCGACCCAGCTGGCGATTATCAGGCAGCTGAGCAGGCATGAATCCTGCGGCCCAGCTGGCGATTATCAGGCAGCTGAGCAGGCATGAATCCTGCGGCCCAGCTGGCGATTATCAGGCAGCTGAGCAGGCATGAATCCTGCGGCCCAGCTGGCGATTATCAGGCAGCTGAGCAGGCATGAATCCTGCGGCCCAGCTGGCGATTATCAGGCAGCTGAGCAGGCATGAATCCTGCGGCCCAGCTGGCGATTATCAGGCAGCTGAGCAGGCATGAATCCTGCGGCCCAGCTGGCGATTATCAGGCAGCTGAGCAGGCATGAATCCTGCGGCCCAGCTGGCGATTATCAGGCAGCTGAGCAGGCATGATCCCGCACCTCAGCAGGCACTGATCACGTGCCTGTCATGCAGTGATCAGGTGCTGAGAGGCTGATCCTGCTGCTCATGTGCTGATCAGGTAGCTCCTGCACGGATCATGTGCCTCAGCAGGCAAGAATCAGGCAGCTGAGCAGGCATGAATCCTGCGGCCCAGCTGGCGATTATCAGGCAGCTGAGCAGGCATGAATCCTGCGGCCCAGCTGGCGATTATCAGGCAGCTGAGCAGGCATGAATCCTGCGGCCCAGCTGGCGATTATCAGGCAGCTGAGCAGGCATGAATCCTGCGGCCCAGCTGGCGATTATCAGGCAGCTGAGCACGCATGAATCCTGCGGCCCAGCTGGCGATTATCAGGCAGCTGAGCAGGCACGGATCCTGCGGCCCAGCTGGCGATTATCAGGCAGCTGAGCAGGCATGAATCCTGCGGCCCAGCTGGCGATTATCAGGCAGCTGAGCAGGCATGAATCCTGCGGCCCAGCTGGCGATTATCAGGCAGCTGAGCAGGCATGAATCCTGCGGCCCAGCTGGCGATTATCAGGCAGCTGAGCAGGCATGAATCCTGCGGCCCAGCTGGCGATTATCAGGCAGCTGAGCAGGCATGAATCCTGCGGCCCAGCTGGCGATTATCAGGCAGCTGAGCAGGCATGAATCCTGCGGCCCAGCTGGCGATTATCAGGCAGCTGAGCAGGCATGAATCCTGCGGCCCAGCTGGCGATTATCAGGCAGCTGAGCAGGCGCTGATCCTGCACCTCAGCAGGCACTGATCACGTGCCTGTCATGCAGTGATCAGGTGACTGAGAGGCGCTGATCATGTGACTGCTCATGTGCTGATCAGGTAGCTCTCCTGGGATCATGTGCCTCAGCAGGCAAGAATCAGGCAGCTGAGCAGGCATGAATCCTGCGGCCCAGCTGGCGATTATCAGGCAGCTGAGCAGGCATGAATCCTGCGGCCCAGCTGGCGATTATCAGGCAGCTGAGCAGGCATGAATCCTGCGGCCCAGCTGGCGATTATCAGGCAGCTGAGCAGGCATGAATCCTGCGGCCCAGCTGGCGATTATCAGGCAGCTGAGCAGGCGCTGATCCCGCACCTCAGCAGCAGGCACTGATCACGTGCCTGTCATGCAGTGATCAGGTGACTGAGAGGCGCTGATCATGTGACTGCTCATGTGCTGATCAGGTAGCTCTCCTGCACGGATCATGTGCCTCAGCAGGCAAGAATCAAGCAGCTGAGCAGGCATGAATCCTGCGGCCCAGCTGGCGATTATCAGGCAGCTGAGCAGGCATGAATCCTGCGGCCCAGCTGGCGATTATCAGGCAGCTGAGCAGGCATGAATCCTGCGGCCCAGCTGGCGATTATCAGGCAGCTGAGCAGGCATGAATCCTGCGGCCCAGCTGGCGATTATCAGGCAGCTGAGCAGGCATGAATCCTGCGGCCCAGCTGGCGGTTATCAGGCAGCTGAGCAGGCATGAATCCTGCGGCCCAGCTGGCGATTATCAGGCAGCTGAGCAGGCATGAATCCTGCGGCCCAGCTGGCGATTATCAGGCAGCTGAGCAGGCATGAATCCTGCGGCCCAGCTGGCGGTTATCAGGCAGCTGAGCAGGCATGAATCCTGCGGCCCAGCTGGCGATTATCAGGCAGCTGAGCAGGCATGAATCCTGCGGCCCAGCTGGCGATTATCAGGCAGCTGAGCAGGCATGAATCCTGCGGCCCAGCTGGCGATTATCAGGCAGCTGAGCAGGCATGATCCTGCACCTCAGCAGGCACTGATCACGTGCCTGTCATGCAGTGATCAGGTGACTGAGAGCGCTGATCATGTGACTGCTCATGCTGATCAGGTAGCTCTCCTGCACGGATCATGTGCCTCAGCAGGCAAGAATCAAGCAGCTGAGCAGGCATGAATCCTGCGGCCCAGCTGGCGATTATCAGGCAGCTGAGCAGGCATGAATCCTGCGGCCCAGCTGGCGATTATCAGGCAGCTGAGCAGGCATGAATCCTGCGGCCCAGCTGGCGATTATCAGGCAGCTGAGCAGGCATGAATCCTGCGGCCCAGCTGGCGATTATCAGGCAGCTGAGCAGGCATGAATCCTGCGGCCCAGCTGGCGATTATCAGGCAGCTGAGCAGGCACGGATCCTGCGGCCCAGCTGGCGATTATCAGGCAGCTGAGCAGGCATGAATCCTGCGGCCCAGCTGGCGTTATCAGGCAGCTGAGCAGGCATGAATCCTGCGGCCCAGCTGGCGGTTATCAGGCAGCTGAGCAGGCATGAATCCTGCGGCCCAGCTGGCGATTATCAGGCAGCTGAGCAGGCATGAATCCTGCGGCCCAGCTGGCGATTATCAGGCAGCTGAGCAGGCGCTGATCCCGCACCCAGCAGGCTGATCACGTGCCTGTCATGCAGTGATCAGGTGACTGAGAGGCCTGATCATGTGACTGCTCATGTGCTGATCAGGTAGCTCTCCTGCACGGATCATGGCAGCTGAGCAGGCATGAATCCTGCGGCCCAGCTGGCGATTATCAGGCAGCTGAGCAGGCATGAATCCTGAGGCCCAGCTGGCGATTATCAGGCAGCTGAGCAGGCATGAATCCTGCGGCCCAGCTGGCGATTATCAGGCAGCTGAGCAGGCATGAATCCTGCGGCCCAGCTGGCGATTATCAGGCAGCTGAGCAGGCATGAATCCTGCGGCCCAGCTGGCGATTATCAGGCAGCTGAGCAGCGCTGATCCCGCACCTCAGCAGGCACTGATCACGGCCTGTCATGCAGTGATCAGGTGACTAGGCGCATCTGACTGCTCATGTGCTGATCAGGTAGCTCCTGCACGGATCATGTGCCTCAGCAGGCAAGATCAAGCAGCTGAGCAGGCATGAATCCTGCGGCCCAGCTGGCGATTATCAGGCAGCTGAGCAGGCATGAATCCTGCGGCCCAGCTGGCGATTATCAGGCAGCTGAGCAGGCATGAATCCTGCGGCCCAGCTGGCGATTATCAGGCAGCTGAGCAGGCATGAATCCTGCGGCCCAGCTGGCGATTATCAGGCAGCTGAGCAGGCATGAATCCTGCGGCCCAGCTGGCGATTATCAGGCAGCTGAGCAGGCATGAATCCTGCGGCCCAGCTGGCGGTTATCAGGCAGCTGAGCAGGCATGAATCCTGCGGCCCAGCTGGCGATTATCAGGCAGCTGAGCAGGCATGAATCCTGCGGCCCAGCTGGCGATTATCAGGCAGCTGAGCAGGCATGAATCCTGCGGCCCAGCTGGCGATTATCAGGCAGCTGAGCAGGCATGAATCCTGCGGCCCAGCTGGCGATTATCAGGCAGCTGAGCAGGCGCTGATCCCGCAGCCTCAGCAGGCACTGATCACGTGCCTGTCATGCAGTGATCAGGTGACTGAGAGGCGCTGCATGTGACTGCTCATGTGCTGATCAGGCAGCTCTCCTGCACGGATCATGTGCCCAGCTGGCGATATCAGGCAGCTGAGCAGGCATGAATCCTGCGGCCCAGCTGGCGATTATCAGGCAGCTGAGCAGGCATGAATCCTGCGGCCCAGCTGGCGATTATCAGGCAGCTGAGCAGGCATGAATCCTGCGGCCCAGCTGGCGATTATCAGGCAGCTGAGCAGGCATGAATCCTGCGGCCCAGCTGGCGATTATCAGGCAGCTGAGCAGGCATGAATCCTGCGGCCCAGCTGGCGATTATCAGGCAGCTGAGCAGGCATGAATCCTGCGGCCCAGCTGGCGGTTATCAGGCAGCTGAGCAGGCATGAATCCTGCGGCCCAGCTGGCGATTATCAGGCAGCTGAGCAGGCATGAATCCTGCGGCCCAGCTGGCGATTATCAGGCAGCTGAGCAGGCATGAATCCTGCGGCCCAGCTGGCGATTATCAGACAGCTGAGCAGGCATGAATCCTGCGGCCCAGCTGGCGATTATCAGGCAGCTGAGCAGGCGCTGATCCCGCCTCAGCAGGCACTGATCACGTGCCTGTCATGCAGTGATCAGGTGACTGAGAGGCGCTGATCATGTGACTGCTCATGTGCTGATCAGGTAGCTCTCCTGCACGGATCATGTGCCTCAGCAGGCAAGAATCAAGCAGCTGAGCAGGCATGAATCCTGCGGCCCAGCTGGCGATTATCAGGCAGCTGAGCAGGCATGAATCCTGCGGCCCAGCTGGCGATTATCAGGCAGCTGAGCAGGCATGAATCCTGCGGCCCAGCTGGCGATTATCAGGCAGCTGAGCAGGCATGAATCCTGCGGCCCAGCTGGCGATTATCAGGCAGCTGAGCAGGCATGATTCCTGCGGCCCAGCTGGCGATTATCAGGCAGCTGAGCAGGCATGAATCCTGCGGCCCAGCTGGCGGTTATCAGGCAGCTGAGCAGGCATGAATCCTGCGGCCCAGCTGGCGGTTATCAGGCAGCTGAGCAGGCATGAATCCTGCGGCCCAGCTGGCGATTATCAGGCAGCTGTGCAGGCATGAATCCTGCGGCCCAGCTGGCGATTATCAGGCAGCTGAGCAGGCATGAATCCTGCGGCCCAGCTGGCGATTATCAGGCAGCTGAGCAGGCATGAATCCTGCGGCCCAGCTGGCGATTATCAGGCAGCTGAGCAGGCATGAATCCTGCGGCCCAGCTGGCGATTATCAGGCAGCTGAGCAGGCATGAATCCTGCGGCCCAGCTGGCGATTATCAGGCAGCTGAGCAGGCCTGAATCCTGCGGCCCAGCTGGCGATTATCAGGCAGCTGAGCAGGCATGAATCCTGCGGCCCAGCTGGCGGTTATCAAGCAGCTGAGCAGGCATGAATCCTGCGGCCCAGCTGGCGATTATCAGGCAGCTGAGCAGGCATGAATCCTGCGGCCCAGCTGGCGTTATCAGGCAGCTGAGCAGGCATGAATCCTGCGGCCCAGCTGGCGATTATCAGGCAGCTGAGCAGGCATGAATCCTGCGGCCCAGCTGGCGATTATCAGGCAGCTAGCAGGCATGAATCCTGCGGCCCAGCTGGCGGTTATCAAGCAGCTGAGCAGGCATGAATCCTGCGGCCCAGCTGGCGGTTATCAGGCAGCTGAGCAGGCATGAATCCTGCGGCCCAGCTGGCGATTATCAGGCAGCTGAGCAGGCATGAATCCTGCGGCCAGCTGGCGATTATCAGGCAGCTGAGCAGGCGCTGATCCCGCACCCTGCAGGCACTGATCACGTGCCTGTCATGCAGTGATCAGGTGACTGAGAGGCGCTGATCATGTGACTGCTCATGTGCTGATCAGGTAGCTCTCCTGCACGGATCATGTGCCTCAGCAGGCAAGTATCAAGCAGCTGAGCAGGCATGAATCCTGCGGCCCAGCTGGCGGTTATCAGGCAGCTGAGCAGGCATGAATCCTGCAGCCCAGCTGGCGGTTATCAGGCAGCTGAGCAGGCATGAATCCTGCGGCCCAGCTGGCGGTTATCAGGCAGCTGAGCAGGCATGAATCCTGCGGCCCAGCTGGCGGTTATCAGGCAGCTGAGCAGGCATGAATCCTGCGGCCCAGCTGGCGGTTATCAGGCAGCTGAGCAGGCATGAATCCTGCGGCCCAGCTGGCGGTTATCAGGCAGCTGAGCAGGCATGAATCCTGCGGCCCAGCTGGCGGTTATCAGGCAGCTGAGCAGGCATGAATCCTGCGGCCCAGCTGGCGGTTATCAGGCAGCTGAGCAGGCATGAATCCTGCGGCCCAGCTGGCGGTTATCAGGCAGCTGAGCAGGCATGAATCCTGCGGCCCAGCTGGCGATTATCAGGCAGCTGAGCAGGCATGAATCCCGGCCCAATCAGGCAGCTGAGCTGAACGGCCCAGCTGGCGGTTATCAGGCAGCTGAGCAGGCATGAATCCTGCGGCCCAGCTGGCGATTATCAGCAGCTGAGCAGGCATGAATCCTGCGGCCCAGCTGGCGATTATCAGGCAGCTGAGCAGGCATGAATCCTGCGGCCCAGCTGGCGGTTATCAGGCAGCTGAGCAAGCGCTGATTCCGCACCTCAGCAGGCACTGATCACGTGCCTGTCATGCAGTGATCAGGTGACTGAGGCGCTGATCATGTGACTGCTCATGTGCTGATCAGGTAGCTCTCCTGCACGGATCATGTGCCTCAGCAGGCAAGAATCAAGCAGCTGAGCAGGCATGAATCCTGCGGCCCAGCTGGCGGTTATCAGGCAGCTGAGCAGGCATGAATCCTGCGGCCCAGCTGGCGATTATCAGGCAGCTGAGCAGGCATGAATCCTGCGGCCCAGCTGGCGGTTATCAGGCAGCTGAGCAGGCATGAATCCTGCGGCCCAGCTGGCGGTTATCAGGCAGCTGAGCAGGCATGAATCCTGCGGCCCAGCTGGCGATTATCAGGCAGCTGAGCAGGCGCTGATCCCGCACCTCAGCAGCTGATCAGTGCCTGTCATGCAGTGATCAGGTGACTGAGGCAGCTGAGGCATGTGGCTGCTCATGTGCTGATCAGGTAGCTCTCTGCGGATCCTGTGCCTCAGCAGGCAAGATCAAGCAGCTGACAGGCGCGCGCGCAGATCCTGCGGCCCAGCCAGCGGTTATCCAGGGCAGAATCCTGCGGCCCAGCTGGCGATTATCAGGCAGCTGAGCAGGCATGAATCCTGCGGCCCAGCTGGCGATTATCAGGCAGCTGAGCAGGCATGAATCCTGCGGCCCAGCTGGCGATTATCAGGCAGCTGAGCAGGCGCTGATCCCGCCCTCAGCAGGCACTGATCACGTGCCTGTCATGCAGTGATCAGGTGACTGAGCGCTGATCATGGCTGCTCATGTGCTGATCAGGTAGCTCTCCTGCACGGATCATGTGCTCAGCAGGCAAGAATCAAGCAGCTGAGCAGGCATGAATCCTGCGGCCCAGCTGGCGATTATCAGGCAGCTGAGCAGGCATGAATCCTGCGGCCCAGCTGGCGATATCAGGCAGCTGAGCAGGCATGAATCCTGCGGCCCAGCTGGCGGTTATCAGGCAGCTGAGCAGGCATGAATCCTGCGGCCCAGCTGGCGATTATCAGGCAGCTGAGCAGGCATGAATCCTGCGGCCCAGCTGGCGTTATCAGGCAGCTGAGCAGGCATGAATCCTGCGGCCCAGCTGGCGGTTATCAGGCAGCTGAGCAGGCATGAATCCTGCGGCCCAGCTGGCGGTTATCAGGCAGCTGAGCAGGCATGAATCCTGCGGCCCAGCTGGCGGTTATCAGGCAGCTGAGCAGGCATGAATCCTGCGGCCCAGCTGGCGGTTATCAGGCAGCTGAGCAGGCATGAATCCTGCGGCCCAGCTGGCGATTATCAGGCAGCTGAGCAGGCATGAATCCTGCGGCCCAGCTGGCGATTATCAGGCAGCTGAGCAGGCGCTGATCCCGCACACTCAGCAGGCACTGATCACGTGCCTGTCATGCAGTGATCAGGCACTGAGCAGGCATGAATCATGCGACTGCTCATGTGCTGATCAGGCAGCTCTCCTGCACGGATCATGCCTCAGCAGGCAAGAATCAAGCAGCTGAGCAGGCATGAATCCTGCGGCCCAGCTGGCGATTATCAGGCAGCTGAGCAGGCATGAATCCTGCGGCCCAGCTGGCGATTATCAGGCAGCTGAGCAGGCATGAATCCTGCGGCCCAGCTGGCGTTATCAGGCAGCTGAGCAGGCATGAATCCTGCGGCCCAGCTGATTATCAGGCAGCTGAGCAGGCATGAATCCTGCGGCTGGCGGTTATCAGGCAGCTGAGCAGGCATGAATCCTGCGGCCCAGCTGGCGGTTATCAGGCAGCTGAGCAGGCATGAATCCTGCGGCCCAGCTGGCGGTTATCAGGCAGCTGAGCAGGCATGAATCCTGCGGCCCAGCTGGCGATTATCAGGCAGCTGAGCAGGCATGAATCCTGCGGCCCAGCTGGCGATTATCAGGCAGCTGAGCAGGCGCTGATCCCGCACCTCCAGGCACTGATCACGTGCCTGTCATGCAGTGATCAGGTGACTGAGAGGCGCTGATCATGTGACTGCTCATGTGCTGATCAGGTAGCTCTCCTGCACGGATCATGTGCCTCAGCAGGCAAGAATCAAGCAGCTGAGCAGGCATGAATCCTGCG